>NC_042971.1:63060567-63193067 GCF_901001165.1 Salmo trutta
GTGTCAGTTATTGTCTGGGTTGAGACAGGGCTTGGTGTGTGTGTCAGTTATTGTCTGAGGTTGAGACAGGGCTTGGTGTGTGTTATTGTCTGGGGTTGAGACAGGGCTTGGTGTGTGTGTCAGGTATTGTCTGGGGTTGAGACAGGGCTTGGTGTGTGTGTGTGTTATTGTCTGGGGTTGAGACAGGGCTTGGTGTGTGTGTCAGTTATTGTCTGGGGTTGGGACAGGGCTTGGTGTGTGTGTCAGTTATTGTCTGGGGTTGAGACAGGGCTTGGTGTGTGTGTGTGTTATTGTCTGGGGTTGAGACAGGGCTTGGGTGTGTGTCAGTTATTGTCTGGGGTTGAGACAGGGCTTGGTGTGTGTGTGTTATTGTCTGGGGTTGAGACAGGGCTTGGTGTGTGTGTCAGTTATTGTCTGGGGTTGGGACAGGGCTTGGTGTGTGTGTCAGTTATTGTCTGGGGTGAGACAGGGCTTGGTGTGTGTGTCAGTTATTGTCTGGGGTTGAGACAGGGCTTGGTGTGTGTGTCAGTTATTGTCTGAGGTTGAGACAGGGCTTGGTGTGTGTTATTGTCTGGGGTTGAGACAGGGCTTGGTGTGTGTGTCAGGTATTGTCTGGGGTTGAGACAGGGCTTGGTGTGTGTGTCAGGTATTGTCTGGGGTTGAGACAGGGCTTGGTGAGTGTTAGTTATTGTCGTCCTACCCTCAATAGCAGGGTCGACCCGTACTGGCAACCCTTTCTCTCTTGTTAATACAGTTTTGATTCTGACTGTGTGAAAGTCTGTGTATATTGACTTCTCCCACACATCTCTCTAGGTTAACTGATAAGCCTGGTACTCTGTTTGACTCAGCAAACATTTAGTCCTGGTCCTGGTCAACAGTAGTGCACTACCCTATGGGTCCTGGTCAACAGTAGTACACTACCCTATGGGTCCTGGTCAACAGTAGTACACTACCCTATGGGTCCTGGTCAACAGTAGTGCACTACCCTATGGGTCCTGGTCAACAGTAGTACACTACCCTATGGGTCCTGGTCAACAGTAGTACACTACCCTATGGGTCCTGGTCAACAGTAGTACACTACCCTATGGGTCCTGGTCAACAGTAGTACACTACCCTATGGGTCCTGGTCAACAGTAGTACACTACCCTATGGGTCCTGGTCAACAGTAGTACACTACCCTATGGGTCCTGGTCAACAGTAGTGCACTACCCCTATGGGTCCTGGTCAACAGTAGTACACTACCCTATGGGTCCTGGTCAACAGTAGTGCACTACCCTATGGGTCCTGGTCAACAGTAGTACACTACCCCTATGGGTCCTGGTCAACAGTAGTACACTACCCTATGGGTCCTGGTCAACAGTAGTGCACTACCCCTATGGGTCCTGGTCAACAGTAGTACACTACCCTATGGGTCCTGGTCAACAGTAGTGCACTACCCCTATGGGTCCTGGTCAACAGTAGTACACTACCCTATGGGTCCTGGTCAACAGTAGTACACTACCCTATTGGTCCTTGTCAACAGTAATACACTACCCTATGGGTCCTGGTCAACAGTAGTACACTACCCTATGGGTCCTGGTCAACAGTAGTACACACACAGAGACAGACAGACAGACAGACAGACAGACAGACAGACAGACAGACAGACAGACAGACAGACAGACAGACAGACAGACAGACAGACAGACAGACAGACAGACAGACAGACAGTGTGATGGAGTAGAGCCACCTGAATCTGCCTGTCTGAGCATATCATCTAACATGTAACCAACAAACAACATCTGATGTTGTTTACTCTGTAAATACAGTTATAACCTCCTTTAAAGGGGCAATCTGCAGTTCAAACAACAACAAAGCTCATCCCTGCCACTGTTTTGGTAAATAGAGGGATGGGGCTGGAGAAATGTAACCTTATACAATAGACCTTGGCTCACGAGGCATTTATAAGTTATGTTTATAAGTTATATTCTTCAAGAATCAGCGGGTATACAATGAATATACCAAACATTAGGAACAACTCTGTATTGTAATTGTACACCACCCTGTACACTTGTTTGTACACTTCATATTGTACACTTCCTATTGTACACTTGCTATTGTACACTTCATATTGTACACTTCCTATTGTACACTTGCTATTGTACACTTCATATTGTACACTTGCTATTGTACACTTCATATTGTACACTTCCTATTGTAGACTTCATATTGTACACTTCCTATTGTACACTTGCTATTGTACACTTCATATTGTACACTTCCTAATAATGAGTTGCTCTCCCCCTGTAGCTCTCAGAACAGCCTCGATTCGTCGGGTCACGGACTCCACAAGGTGTCGAAATCGTTCCACAGGGAAGCTGGTCCATGTTGACTCTAATGCTTCCTACAGTTGTATCAAGTTGGTTGAATGTCGTTTGGGTGATGGACCATTCTTGATACACACGGGAAACTGATTAGCGTGGAAAAACCCAGCAGCGTTGTAGTTCTTGACTCAAACTGGTGTGACTGGCACCTACTACCATACCCTGTTCAAAGGCACTTAAATATTTTGTCTTGCCCATTCACCCTCTGAATGGCACACATACACAATCCATGTCTCAAGGCTGAAAAATCCTTCTTTAACCTCTCTCCTTCCCTTCATCTACACTGATTGAAGTGGATTTTAACAAGGGACATCAATAAGAGATCATAGCTTTCACCTGGATTCACCTGTTCAGTCTATGTCATGGAAAGAGCAGGTGTTCCTAATGATTTGTACACTCAGGGTGGCGTTAACGGCAGCACTACTGTCAGATGTACATTAGTTTGTAGTTTGTTCATGTAAAATCTGGCGCACTGGCATTTTGAAAAGGCAATACATAAAATACATAACTTGAAGCGATGACATATTTTCGCCATTGGAGCACCAGTTCTTGAGCCTCGACACCCAAAACGTGTTTATTCATTCAAACACGGCCCCTTTCGAGCCAACAGCAGCAAAGGCGCCAATCATTTTGACAGTGAAAATAGCAACAATATTTCTGCCATACCACTGCCTATAGAACTACCGCATGCGCTGAGATTCACCGTCGAGTTAAGTTAGTTAAAATAGAGCCTTCTGTGTATCTTATTAATTTAAAAGCAGAAATCGCAGATTGCCCCTTTAACTCCATATATGGTAGCAGAGCGGTCGACGGTCGAGGAGGACGTGAGGAATTTCTACTGGCTGACAAAACAACCCTTACCCCCTTAAAACAAGTTGCTATACTTCACAGGATTAATAATAACGCCCTTCTCTCTCTTTGTACAGTAGCTGTGTGTGTGTGTGTGTGTGTGGTGGTGTGTGTGTGTGTGTGTGTGTGTGTGTGTGTGTGTGTGTGTGTGTGTGTGTGTGTGTGTGTGTGTGTGTGTGTGTGTGTGTGTGTGCATATGTTTACAAGTTTGTTTGTGTGTGTGCACGCATGCATTCGTTTACAAGTCTGAGTCTGTCTGTGTGTGTGTGTGTGTGTGTGTGTGTGTGTGTGTTTAGTCTCTGATTCCCAGCTAACCAGCTGTGTGTGTTTGGTCTCTGAATCCCAGCTAGTTAGCTGTATGTGTTTGGTCTCTGATTCCCAGCTAACCAGCTGTATGTGTTTGGTCTCTGATTCCCAGCTAGTTAGCTGTGTGTGTTTGGTCTCTGATTCCCAGCTAGTTAGCTGTGTGTGTTTGGTCTCTGATTCCCAGCTTGTTAGCTGTATGTGTTTGGTCTCTGATTCCCAGCTTGTTAGCTGTATGTGTGAGCTCCACAGCAGCACATCTGGAAGACATTATCGTGCGGCGCTGGCTCAGTGATGAGGTCATGAGCAAAGAGACGGAGTAACAATGTGGCTTTTGTAACTGTGATGCCCACTAACTGGTGACATAGAGTAGAGTCTAGTAGCCAGCGGCGTATGGAAGGGTCACTGGAAGGATACATCCCACTCTTCTGACTTCAAATTTTAGCAATATCTTTATTTTATTTTTTTATTGTTTCTTATGTGTTCTATTTGTTTTTGGAAGGTTATGTTGTCTCCCGTGTTTATAGCTCTGACACACTAACACACATACACTGAGTGGACAAAACATTAGGAACACCTTCCTAATATTGAGTTGCACCCCCCTTTAGTCATTGGAACAGCCTCAATATGCCGGGACACGGACTCTATAAGGTGTCTACAGTTTTATAGCTAATCTAAATTAATCTAAACTAAATCTCATGTTTTAATCTAATTTAATCTAAAATAATCTCATGCTATTTTACACAGGCTGAGAAAAAAAATGGGAGTTTTAGAGCTCTGGGATTCTTGAAAGATGGGACAATCTCAACAAATATTTGTCTTAACAACATTTTAAATATATATTTTGATTGACCAGAGTGTCAGCTACTGTATAGTCCTTGTTGGTATTAAATTTGAAGTTGCTGCCCTGTATGCCTTGGGGGAAAAACAACCCATATATTTGAATGAAAATTGATATTCTATTTTAATCTATCAGGCAGATAGATTTGACAGTTTATGGTTGTGACGCTGCTGCTGCTACTCTCTGTGTATCATATATGCATAGTCACTTTAACCATATCTACATGTACATACTACCTCAATCAGCCTGACTAACCGGTGCCTGTATATAGCCTCTCTACTGTATATAGCCTCTCTACTGTATATAGCCTCTCTACTGTATATAGCCTCACTACTGTATGTAGCCTCGCTACTGTATATAGCCTCTCTACTGTATATAACCTCTCTACTGTATATAGCCTCTCTACTGTATATAGCCTCTCTACTGTATATAGCCTCTCTACTGTATATAGCCTCACTACTGTATGTAGCCTCGCTACTGTATGTAGGCTCTCTACTGTATATAGCCTCTCTACTGTATATAGCCTCGCTACTGTATGTAGCCTCGCTACTGTATGTAGCCTCTCTACTGTATATAGCCTCTCTACTGTATATAGCCTCGCTACTGTATATAGCCTCTCTACTGTATATAGCCTCTCTACTGTATATAGCCTCTCTACTGTATATAGCCTCTCTACTGTATATAACCTTTACTGTATATAACCTCTACTGTATATAGCCTCTCTACTGTATATAACCTCTACTGTATATAGCCTCTCTATTGTATATAGGCTCTCTACTGTATATAGCCTCTCTACTGTATATAGCCTCTCTACTGTATATAACCTCTACTGTATATAGCCTCTCTACTGTATATAACCTCTAATGTATATAGCCTCTCTACTGTATATAGCCTCTACTGTATATAGCCTCTCTACTGTACATAACCTCTACTGTATATAGCCTCTCTACTGTATATAGCCTCTCTACTGTATATAGCCTCTACTGTATATAGCCTCTCTACTGTATATAGCCTCTCTACTGTATATAGCCTCTCTACTGTATATAGCCTGTCTACTGTATATAGCCTCTCTACTGTATATAACCTCTCTACTGTATATAGCCTCTCTACTGTATATAGCCTCTCTACTGTATATAACCTCTACTGTATATAGCCTCTCTACTGTATATAGCCTCTCTACTGTATATAGCCTCTCTACTGTATATAGCCTCTCTACTGTATATAACCTCTACTGTATATAGCCTCTCTACTGTATATAACCTCTACTGTATATAGCCTCTCTACTGTATATAGCCCTCTCTACTGTATATAGCCTCTCTACTGTACATAGCCTCTCTACTGTATATAGCACTCTACTTGTACCATAGCCTCGCTACTGTATATAGCCTCTCTACTGTATATAGCCTCTCTACTGTATATAGCCTCTCTACTGATATACCCTCTACTGTATATAGCCTCTCTACCTGTATATTAACCTCTACGTATATAGCTATCGACTGTATATAGCCTCTCTATGTATATAAACCTCTCTACTGTATATAGCCTCTCTACTGTATATAGCCTCTCTACTGTATATAGTCTCTTCTACTGTATAATAACCTCTCTACTGTATATAGCCTCTCTACTGTATATAGCCTCTCTACTGTATATAGACTCTACTGTATATAGCCTCTCTACTGTATATAGCCTCTCTACTGTATATAACCTCTACTGTATATAGCCTCTCTACTGTATATAACCTCTCTACTGTATATAGCCTCTCTACTGTATATATCCTCTACTGTATATAGCCTCTCTACTGTATATAGCCTCTCTACTGTATATAACCTCTCTACTGTATATAGCCTCTCTACTGTATATAGCCTCTCTACTGTATATAGCCCCTCTACTGTATATAACCTCTCTACTGTATATAGCCTCTACTGTCTTTTTGCTGTTGTTTTATTTCTTTACTTACCTATTGTTCACCTAATACTTTTGTTGCACTTTCCAGATCATGTCCTGTTGCACTACATGTAATAAGTACCTGAATAAGGGGTCCTTATGGTAGGTATAGGTGACCCTGCTCATTCCTGATTCATTTAGGATTTTAGACCAATCTGACAGATTAAACCAAATCTCAGGATACATCTTTTAGGAAGTTTTGAGAGAAATATTTTTTAAATTCACAGAGGTATATTGCAAGAGACTACATACTATATTTTTAATATAATATAAAAATGTAATATACAATTTTGCCAGTCTTTAGAATTTATAAATTGGGATCTTTGCTACGGCTAAGGGCATTTCCTGTTATAGAGCTGACATGAAAATTAAAAATCTTGAAAAGATTTTGTATTTATTACAAAATTGATTATATGGATAGCCCGTATTTTTTTTCTTCTCAAATAATGCAAATAAATAATATAAACTATAAAAATCAAGTTTCTCAAAGCACAATAATAAGAATTATAATGTTTTGGGTTGCGAGTGCTTGATCCCCATAGCAACAATTCCATGTAATTCACTGTCTACTATTCAATCTCCCATATCGAGTTTCTATTGTCTTCCTTCAAGTCCTGTAATGCGACTCCACCATGTGCACAACGCTTACGACTGCATACAGGCTCCCCAGCCAGGGTAGTTTGTTTTAAGGACATCCAATGCATTTTTATGTATTCCCATGAGCATTACTCCTGAGTGCTGCTGCAGACTGACTGCTGTGTAGATGCCCTGCCTCATGCAGCCTTTTCACCATATATGGAGTGTTTTGTATCCCTCCACTCATGAGCTTGAACAGGACGGATGTGATGAAAGAGGGGGGGGAGGGGTAATGGAAGGGTGAAGAGGGGGGTCAGTGGGAACTCCAATACCCCACACCACCCCTAGTCCCCACTGTCACCCCCCCCCCCCCCCCCCCCCCCCCGGCCCCTCCCCTCCCTCTGCCGCTGGTTCTTGGATGTCTTGTAAAATCGGAAGCCGCGGACGTGTAGCTAACTCCAGTCTGACAGTCAGTGAGTCAGGGTGTGTATAGGTCTGGGGACCGGGCATATGTCTGACAGTCAGTGTGCTGGTGTAAAGGGCTGGGCATATAAACTCCTATCTCACACTGAGGCTGAGACTCTGTAAGTCAGTGTGTGTAAAGATATGTGAGTCAGTGTGTGTGCATATGCAGTGTCTTCAGAAAGTATTCAGACCCCTTGAATTTTTCCACATTAGATCCTTATTCTAAAATGGATTTTAAAAAATGAAAAAAATCCTCAGCAATCTACACACAATGCCCCATAATGACATCACAATGCACCATAATGACATCACAATGCACCATAATGACATCACAATGCCCCATAATGACATCACAATGCACCATAATGACAAAGTCAAACAGGTTTTTAGAAATGTTGCAAATGTATTAAATATTTAAAACAGAAATATTTTATTTTATTTACCTCAGTATTCAGACCCTTTGCTATGAGACTCTAAATTGATCTCTGGTGCATCCTGTTTCCATTGATCATTCTTGAGATGTTTCTACAACTTGATTGGAGTCCACCTGTCCACCATCTCTGCAGCATTCCACGAATCAGGTCTTTATGGTAGAGTGGCCAAATTGAAGCCACTCCTCAGTAAAAGGCACATGACAGCCCGCTTGGAGTTTACCAAAAGGCACCTAAAGACTCTCAGACCATGAGAAACAAGATTCTCTGGTCTGATGAAACCAAGATTCAACTCTTTGACCTGAATTCCAAGCGTCACATCCGGAGGAAATCTGGCACCATTCCTATGGTCTCAGCGTCAGGGACTGGGAGACTAGTCAGGATTGAGGCAAAGATGAACGGAGCAAAGTACAGAGAGATCCTTGATGAAAACCTGCTCGAGAGCGCTCAGGATATCAGACTGGGGGCGAAGGTTCACCTTCCAACAGGACAACGACCCTAAGCACACAGCCAAGACAACACAGAGCCAGAGACTATAGAAGCCCCTCTCCTCTCCTCTCTTCTGAGAGGAGAGGTGGAGGTGGAGGTAGAGTTGAAGGTGGAGGTGGAGGAAGAGGTGGAGGAGGAGGTGGAGGTGGAGGTGGAGGTGGAGGAAGAGGTGGAGGTGGAGGTGGAGGTGGGGGTGGAGGTGGGGGTGGAGGAAAAGGTGGAGGTGGAGGTAGAGTTGGAGGTGGAGGTGGGGGTGGAGGAAGACCAAGAACAAGGACAGTAATATCTGATGAAATTCAGGGCTACTGCGGTGGACCATGTGGTCAACCATGGTTAAACCTTGAGAGAAGCTGGGCAGACCATGTGGTCAACCATGGTTAAACCTTCAGAGAAGCTGGGCAGACCATGTGGTCAACCATGGTTAAATCTTCAGAGAAGCTGGGCAGACCATGTAGTCAACCATGGTTAAACCTTCAGAGAAGCTGGGCTGACCATGTGGTCAACCATGGTTAAACCTTCAGAGAAGCTGGGCAGACCATGTGGTCAACCATGGTTAAACCTTCAGAGAAGCTGGGCAGACCATGTGGTCAACCATGGTTAAACCTCCAGAGAAGCTGGGCAGACCATGTGGTCAACCATGGTTAAACCTTCAGAGAAGCTGGGCAGACCATGTGGTCAACCATGGTTAAACCTTCAGAGAAGCTGGGCAGACCATGTGGTCAACCATGGTTAAACCTCCAGAGAAGCTGGGCAGACCATGTGGTCAACCATGGTTAAACCTTCAGAGAAGCTGGGCAGACCATGTGGTCAACCATGGTTAAACCTCCAGAGAAGCTGGGCAGACCATGTGGTCAACCATGGTTAAACCTCCAGAGAAGCTGGGCAGACCATGTGGTCAACCATGGTTAAACCTTCAGAGAAGCTGGGCAGACCATGTGGTCAACCATGGTTAAACCTCCAGAGAAGCTGGGCAGACCATGTGGTCAACCATGGTTAAACCTTCAGAGAAGCTGGGCAGACCATGTGGTCAACCATGGTTAAACCTCCAGAGAAGCTGGGCAGACCATGTGGTCAACCATGGTTAAACCTTCAGAGAAGCTGGGCAGACCATGTGGTCAACCATGGTTAAACCTTCAGAGAAGCTGGGCAGACCATGTGGTCAACCATGGTTAAACCTCCAGAGAAGCTGGGCAGACCATGTGGTCAACCATGGTTAAACCTTCAGAGAAGCTGGGCAGACCATGTGGTCAACCATGGTTAAACCTTCAGAGAAGCTGGGCAGACCATGTGGTCAACCATGGTTAAACCTCCAGAGAAGCTGGGAAACCATGTGGTCAACCATGGTTAAACCTTCAGAGAAGCTGGGAAACCATGTGGTCAACCATGGTTAAACCTCGAGAGAAGCTGGGCAGACCATGTGGTCAACCATGGTTAAACCTCCAGAGAAGCTGGGCAGACCATGTGGTCAACCATGGTTAAACCTTCAGAGAAGCTGGGCAGACCATGTGGTCAACCATGGTTAAACCTTGAGAGAAGCTGGGCTGACCATGTGGTCAACCATGGTTTGACATTGAGAGAAGCTGGGCAGACCATGTGGTCAACCATGGTTAAACCTTCAGAGAAGCTGGGCAGACCATGTGGTCAACCATGGTTAAACCTTCAGAGAAGCTGGGCAGACCATGTGGTCAACCATGGTTAAACCTTCAGAGAAGCTGGGCAGACCATGTGGTCAACCATGGTTAAACCTTCAGAGAAGCTGGGCAGACCATGTGGTCAGCCATGGTTAAACCTTGAGAGAAGCTGGGCTGACCATGTGGTCAACCATGGTTAAACCTTCAGAGAAGCTGGGCAGACCATGTGGTCAACCATGGTTAAACCTTCAGAGAAGCTGGGCAGACCATGTGGTCAACCATGGTTAAACCTTCAGAGAAGCTGGGCAGACCATGTGGTCAACCATGGTTAAACCTTCAGAGAAGCTGGGCAGACCATGTGGTCAACCATGGTTAAACCTTCAGAGAAGCTGGGCAGACCATGTGGTCAACCATGGTTAAACCTTCAGAGAAGCTGGGCAGACCATGTGGTCAACCATGGTTAAACCTTCAGAGAAGCTGGGCAGACCATGTGGTCAACCATGGTTAAACCTTCAGAGAAGCTGGGCAGACCATGTGGTCAGCCATGGTTAAACCTTCAGAGAAGCTGGGCTGACCATGTGGTCAGCCATGGTTAAACCTTCAGAGAAGCTGGGCAGACCATGTGGTCAACCATGGTTAAACCTCGAGAGAAGCTGGGCAGACCATGTGGTCAACCATGGTTAAACCTTCAGAGAAGCTGGGCAGACCATGTGGTCAACCATGGTTAAACCTCGAGAGAAGCTGGGCTGACCATGTGGTCAACCATGGTTAAACCTTCAGAGAAGCTGGGCTGACCATGTGGTCAACCATGGTTAAACCTTCAGAGAAGCTGGGCAGACCATGTGGTCAACCATGGTTAAACCTTCAGAGAAGCTGGGCTGACCATGTGGTCAACCATGGTTAAACCTTCAGAGAAGCTGGGCAGACCATGTGGTCAACCATGGTTAAACCTTCAGAGAAGCTGGGCAGACCATGTGGTCAACCATGGTTAAACCTTCAGAGAAGCTGGGCAGACCATGTGGTCAGCCATGGTTAAACCTTCAGAGAAGCTGGGCAGACCATGTGGTCAGCCATGGTTAAACCTTGAGAGAAGCTGGGCTGACCATGTGGTCAACCATGGTTAAACCTTCAGAGAAGCTGGGCAGACCATGTGGTCAACCATGGTTAAACCTTCAGAGAAGCTGGGCAGACCATGTGGTCAACCATGGTTAAACCTTCAGAGAAGCTGGGCAGACCATGTGGTCAACCATGGTTAAACCTTCAGAGAAGCTGGGCAGGACCATGTGGTCAACCATGGTTAAACCTTCAGAGAAGCTGGGCAGACCATGTGGTCAACCATGGTTAAACCTTCAGAGAAGCTGGGCAGACCATGTGGTCAACCATGGTTAAACCTTCAGAGAAGCTGGGCTGACCATGTGGTCAGCCATGGTTAAACCTTCAGAGAAGCTGGGCAGACCATGTGGTCAACCATGGTTAAACCTCGAGAGAAGCTGGGCAGACCATGTGGTCAACCATGGTTAAACCTTCAGAGAAGCTGGGCAGACCATGTGGTCAACCATGGTTAAACCTCGAGAGAAGCTGGGCTGACCATGTGGTCAACCATGGTTAAACCTTCAGAGAAGCTGGGCAGACCATGTAGTCAGCCATGGTTAAACCTTCAGAGAAGCTGGGCTGAGAGTGCAGCCCAATCTGAGCTGCTTCACCATAGCATCCATCAGGCGGACGTTCTTAAATGAGAAGCGGTTTGTACTGCAGACATTGGACCTCTACTTTTACTACTTGACAGTAGTACAACGTAAAACACAGTAAAAGACTGTAGATTTCAATACATACTGGAAGGGGAAACAAGGTCAATGTTTCATACATTACCGTATGGAGGAAACTGGGAGCTATACTACTTTGTAACATGTTTATCTTGTATAGTGTATTACTGTAGTGTTTATGTAACAGTGTAGGTTCCGTCCCTCTCTTCGCCCCAACCCGGGCTTGAACCAGGGACCCTCTGCACATATCAACAATTGACACCCCACGAAGCATCGTTACCCATCGCGCCACAAAAGCCGCAGCAACAACCACTTCAAGGTCTCAGAGCGAGTGACGTCACTGATTGAAACGCTATTAGCGCTCACCACCGCTAACTAACTAGCCATTTCACATCGGTTACGTTTACTGTACTGTTTACTGTACTGTTTACTGTACTGTTTACTGTGCGGTTTGCTGTACTGTTTACTGTGCTGTTTACTGTGCTGTTTACTATACTGTTTACTATACTGTTTACTGTACTGTTTACTGTGTTGTTTACTATACTGTTTACTATACTGTTTACTGTACTGTTTGCTGTACTGTTTACTGTACTGTTTACTGTACTGTTTACTGTACTGTTTACTGTGCTGTTTGCTGTACTGTTTACTGTACTGTTTACTGTACTGTTTACTGTACTGTTTGCTGTACTGTTTACTGTACTGTTTACTGTGCTGTTTACTGTACTGTTTACTGTGCTGTTTACTGTACTGTTTCCTGTACTGTTTACTGTGCTGTTTACTGTACTGTTTACTGTACTGTTTACTGTGCTGTTTACTGTACTGTTTACTGTACTGTTTGCTGTACTGTTTACTGTACTGTTTACTGTGCTGTTTACTATACTGTTTACTGTACTGTTTACTGTACTGTTTACTGTGTTTACAACCAACACCTGGTGGTAGAACGTGTCTGTTTACCAGACCAACAGGAAGCTGCCATTGTGCAAATGGTAGTTGCAAAATAATGCCATAAAGACTGCGGGGAAATCCAATAACAGATGATTGAAAAAAAAACCTGCCATCTTCCATAACATCAGAGTGAGTTTATCAACCACAGTCCGCATCCTTAAGAAACACCATCTCCGGATGAAGCAAATCTACAGAGTCCCGTTTGAAAGGAATTCCCAAAGAGTGAAGGATAAACGGTACGGAATATGTGGAAGTAATTAATGTAGAAGTATTACTCCCTTAAAACATTAGAGACTCACTGATGTTGACAGTGAACTTTACTATACAGCAATTATAGTATTTACTGTCATTTCGGAGAATCCTTGGAGTTGGATGTCCGTCCCATCGCCCCAGGGACTCATATTCATAGATGAGGCTGGATTCAATTTAGCGAAGACGAGGAGGAGAGGAAGGAATACCATTGGTCAACGCGCCATCATTGAGATACCTGGCGACATTGGGGGGAAATGTCACCATATGCGCAGCTATGAGCCACAGTGGGGTCCTCCACCTCAAGTCCACCCTTGGACCATAGAACACTTCCCATCTCCTCCTGTGGTGATATTCCAGTCCTGACAGGGGTTGGATGAATATATGTTCTGATTTGAGTTTCCATCGGGCTGCTAAGGTCCACAACTGGTTCCATGACCATCCCAGGTTTACAATTTTATATCTCTCGCCATATTCCCCATTTCTCAACTCCATTGAGGAGTTGTTTTCAGCACGGCGGTGGAAGGTGTACGATCACAAACCTCATGAACGTGTGGCCCTTCTCCAGGCTATGGTGGAGGCCTGTGGTGACATTCCAGTCCTGACAGGGGTTGGATGAGTCATGCCATAAGATATTTCCTCCGCTGTCGGGCCAAGGAGAATATCACCTGCGATGTTGATGAAAATCTGTGGCCGGACCAAAACCACAAGACATGACTGATTTTGTTTTTCGCAATGGACTATTTATTTCTTGACTTATGATTTAGATTTGACTGTATTTTGACAGTTTCTTTATCTATTCCGTACAATTGATTTAACATACAGTACAGTTGTAGGACTAGGACTATTTAGGACTATTTTTATCTTCCTTTGCATGTGTAAAACGTATTTACTGTATGTGTGCTTACAGTATGCTGCTTGACGTGTATTGAGTCACATTGTCACGTCCTGACCCTTGTAAGAGGTCATTTTCTATAGTAGAGTGGTCAGGGAGTGACAGGGGGTGTTTTTGGGTGGTTTTCTATGTTTTCTATTTCTATGTTTAATTCTATGTTTCTTTTTCTATGTTGTTTTTTGGGGTTGATCTCCAATTGGAGCCAGCTGGTCCTCGTTGCCTCTAATTGGAGATCATATTTAAGTAGGGTTTTTTTTTTCCCCCCACTTGTGTGTGTGGGCAGTTGCATTCTGTTTAGTCAGAACTGTAAGTTGATCGTTTCCGGTTGTTATTAGTGTTTTGAGTTAATGAATATCATCAAGAACACTCAAAACGCTGTGTTTTGGTCCCCTCTATACGACGCCCGTTACACATGTTGAAATATAAAACTAACATTTTTACATTTGTGTTCCTCTCTTGTTTGAGTACACACAAACAATACACAGTATAACAACAGCACCTTAGTCAAATCAAATCCAACTTTATTTGTCACGTGCACCGAATACAACAGGTGTACCCCTTACAGTGAAATGCTTACTCACAAGCCCTTTAACCAACAATGCAGTTAAGAAAAATACGTGTTAAGTAAAAAATAAGAAATAAAAGTTACAAATAATTAAAGAGCAGCAGTAAAATAACAATAGCGAGGCCATATACAGGGGGTACCAGTACAGAGTCAATGTGGAGGCTATATACGGGGGGTACCAGTACAGAGTCAATGTGGAGGCTATATACGGGGGGTACCGGTACAGAGTCAATGTGGAGACTATATACAGGGGGTACCAGTACAGAGTCAATGTGGAGGCTATATACAGGGGGTACCAGTACAGAGTCAATGTGGAGGCCATATACAGGGGGTACCAGTACAGAGTCAATGTGGAGGCTATATACAGGGGGTACTGGTACAGAGTCAATGTGGAGGCTATATACAGGGGGGTACCAGTACAGAGTCAATGTGGAGGCTATATACAGGGGGTACCAGTACAGAGTCAATGTGGAGGCTATATACAGGGTGTTACGGTACAGAGTCAATGTGGAGGCTATATACAGGGGGTACCGGTACAGAGTCAGTGTGCGGGAGCAACGGTTAGTCGAGATAATTGAGGTAATATGTAAATGTAGGTAGAGTTAAAGTCACTATGCATTGATAATAAAGGGGGGGGCAATGGAAATAATCTGGTGGCCATTTGAGGGGTCTGGGTAGCCCTTTGATTAGCTGTTCAGGAGTCTTATGGCTTGGGGGTAGAAGCTGTTTAGAAGCCTATGGACCTAGACTTGGCACTCCGGTACGGCTTGCCGTGTGGTAGCAGAGAGAACACTCTATGACTAGGGTAGCTGGAGTCTTTGACAATTTTTAAGGCCTTCCTCTGACACCGCCTAGTATAGAGGTCCTGGATGACAGGCAGCTTAGCCCCAGTGATATACTGGGCCATACAGTTGCCATACCAGGCAGCGATGCAACCTGTCAGGATTCTCTCGATGGTGCAGCTGTTTAACTTTTTGGAGGATCTGAGGACCCATGCCAAATCCTTTCAGTCTCCTGAGGGGGAATAGGTTTTGTCGTGCCCTCTACATGACTGTCTTGGTGTGCTTGAAGCATTCTAGTTTGTTGGTGATGTGGACACCAAGGATCTTGAAGCTCTCAACCTGCTCCACTACAGCCCCGTCGATGAGAATGGGGGTGTGCTGAGTCCTCCTTTTCCTGTAGTCCACGATGATCTCCTTTGTCTTGATCACATTGAGGGAGAGGTTGTTGTTCTGACCTCCTCCCTATTATTTTACCTTTATTTATTAACAAGTCAGTTAAGAACAAGTTCTTATTTACAATGACGGCCTAGAAACAGTGGGGTAACTTCCTTGTTCAGGGTTAATAATGACAGATTTTTACCTTGTCAGCTCAGGGATTTGATCTAGCAACCTTTCAGTTACTGGCCCAACGCTCTAACTACTAGGCTACCTGCCACCTATAGGCTGTCTCATTACTTAATGATGGTGTTTACGCTTTACACTGTCCTAATAGTAGTGGGTTTAATATGTCACGTTAGTTTGATCTCAGTTGTCACTAAGTTAGATTCATTTGATGTGTGTGTGTGTGTGTGTGTGTGTGTGTGTGTGTGTGTGTGTGTGTGTGTGTCTCGTATTTTTTTATAATTTTTTTATTTCACCTTTATTTAACCAGGTAGGCTAGTTGAGAACAAGTTCTCATTTACAACTGCGACCTGGCCAAGATAAAGCAAAGCAGTTCGACAACATACAACAACACAGAGTTACACATGGAGTAAAACAAACATACAGTCAATAATACAGTAGGAAAATATGTCTATATACAATGTGAGCAAATGATGTGAGATAAGGGAGGTAAAGGCAAAAAGGCCATGGTGGCAAAGTAAATACAATATAGCAAGTAAAACACTGGAATGGTAGATTTGTAGTGGAATAAAGTGCAAAGTAGAAATATAAATAATGGGGTGCAAAGGAGCTAAATAAATAAATAAATACAGTAGGGGAAGAGGTAGTTGTTTGGGCTGTTTACAGATGGGCTATGTACAGGTGCAGAGATCTGTGAGCTGCTCTGACAGCTGGTGCTTAAAGCTAGTGAGGGAGATAAGTGTTTCCAGTTTCAGAGATTTTTGTAGTTCGTTCCAGTCATTGGCAGCAGAGAACTGGAAGGAGAGACGGCCAAAGGAGGAATTGGCTTTGGGGGTGACCAGTGAGATATACCTGCTGGAGCGCGTGCTACAGGTGGGTGCTGCTATGGTGACCAGCGAGCTAAGATAAGGGGGGACTTTACCTAGCAGGGTCTTGTAGATGACCTGGAGCCAGTGGGTTTGGCGACAAATATGAAGCGAGGGCCAGCAAACGAGAGCATACAGGTCGCAGTGGTGGGTAGTATATGGGGCTTTGGTGACAAAACGGATGGCACTGTGATAGACTGCATCCAATCTATTGAGTAGGGTATTGGAGGCTATTTTGTAAATGACATCACCGAAGTCGAGGATCTTTAGGATGGTCAGTTTTACGAGGATAGTTAGAACCGTCTAGAGTAGTGATGCTGGACTGGCGGGCAGGTGCAGGCAGCGATCGGTTGAAGAGCATGCATTTAGTTTTACTTGTATTTAAGAGTTGGAGGCCACGGAAGGAGAGTTGTATAGCATTGAAGCTCGTCTGGAGGTTAGTTAACACAGTGTCCAAAGAAAGGCCAGAAGTATACAGAATGTCGTCTGCGTAGAGGTGGATCAGAGACTCACCAGCAGCAAGAGCGACATCATTGATGTATACAGAGAAAATAGTTGGCCCAAGAATTGAACCCTGTGGCACCCCCATAGAGACTGCCAGAGGTCTGGACAACAGGCCATCTGATTTGACACATTGAACTCTATCAGAGAAGTAGTTTGGTGAACCAGGCGAGGCAGTCATTTGAGAAACCAAAGCTACTGAGTCTGCCGATGAGGATGTGGTGATTGACAGAGTCGAATGCCTTGGCCAGGTCAATGAATACGGCAGCACAGTATTGTTTCTTATCGATGGCGGTTACGATATCGTTTAGGACCTTAAGCGTGGCTGAGGTGCACCCATGACCAGCTCTGAAACCAGATTGCATAGTAGAGAAGGTGCGGTGGGATTCGAAATGGTCGGTAATCTGTTTGTTGACTTGGCTTTCGAAGAACTTAGAAAGGCAGGGTAGGATAGATATAGGTCTGTAGCAGTTTGGTTCAAGAGTGTCCGCTCCTTTGAAGAGGGGGATGACAGCAGCTGCTTTCCAATCTTTTGGAATCTCAGACGACACGAAGGAGAGGTTGAACAGGCAAGTAATAGGGGTTGCAACAATTTCGGCAGATAATTTTAGAAAGAAAGGGTCCAGATTGTCTAGCCCGGCTGATTTGTAGGGGTCCAGATTTTGCAGCTCTTTCAGAACATCAGCTGACTGGATTTGGGAGAAGGAGAAGTGGGGAAGGCTTGGACAAGTAGCTGTGGGGGGTGCAGTGCTGTTGACCGCGGTAGGGGTAGCCAGGTGGAAAGCATGGCCAGCCGTAGAAAAATGCTTATTGAAATTTTCAATTATAGTGGATTTATCGGAGGTGACAGAGTTTCCTATCCTCAGTGCAGTGGGCAGCTGGGAGGAGGTGTTCTTATTCTCAATGGACTTTACAGTGTCCCAGAACTTTTTTGAGTTTATGTTGCAGGAAGCAAATTTCTGCATGAAAAAGCTAGTCTTGGCTTTTCTAACTGCCTGTGCATATTGGTTTCTAACTTCCCTGAAAAGTTGCATATCACGGGGGCTGTTCGATGCTAATGCAGAACGCCACAGGATGTTTTTGTGTTGGTTGAGGGCAGTCAGGTCTGGAGAGAACCAAGGGTATGCAAATTCAATTTAAAGCAGGGAGTACATGATTCTGATAGCTGTTTCATTTTGCAAGATGTTTGTGGAAATTGGCTGTTTTGTTCTTTGTGCTTGGAGTTTTGAGTACCTGAGATATAGTTTTCAGCAACCGTGTGTTAATAACAACGAGGGCGTAGTTCTGTTTTAATTCTATATTCTTTCTCCCCTTTCTCCTTCCAGCAGCCTAGCTGAACATTCATACGTCAGCCTGAAAAATGTCTGTCTCTTCAGCGATCCCTCGACTCAGCTGCTTCTGCTGCCAGCTGCTGCACATACATGGCCAGTCACAGAGAGGGAGGGAGGGAGAGAGTGGGAGGAGAGAGAGAGAGAGATAGAGAGAGAATGTGAGCAGCATGCAGCAGGCAGGGAGCAGGCTTAGTTCAGGCACATGGCCAGTGAATGAGAAAGCTATTTTTTCTCTCTTCAGCACGCAAATACACACTCTCTCACTCTGACTGGATTATTGCAACTACAGGACACATACAGGACCTCTGTACCCTTATCTGCCTTGACGCCAGATATCCCCGGACCCAGACCCTAACCCAGGCAGGCAGCCCACCTCTCTCCCCCTGCTAAGCTGTCATTGACCTCTCTCTCCTGTGTCCGACAGGATGGCTGAGGCTGAACTTCACAAGGAAAGGCTCCAAGCCCTCGCGGTAAGTCCCAAAAACGTATTCCTCTACTTCTCTGTCTCTTTTTCTCTACCTCTCTCTCTCTACCTCTCTCTCTCTACCTCTCTCTACCTCTCTCTCTCTACCTCTCTCTCTCTACCTCTCTCTCTCTACCTCTCTCTCTCTCTACCTCTCTCTCTCTACCTCTCTCTCTCTACCCTCTCTCTCTCTACCCTCTCTCTCTACCTCTCTCTCTACCTCTCTCTCTCTACCTCTCTCTCTACCTCTCTCTCTACCTCTCTCTCTCTACCTCTCTCTCTCTACCTCTCTCTCTACCTCTCTCTCTACCTCTCTCTCTCTACCTCTCTCTCTCTCTCTCTCTCTCTCTCTCTACTCTCTCTCTTACCTCTCTCTCTCTACTACCTCTCTCTCTCTCCTACCTCTCTCTCTACCTCTCTCTCTCTACTCTCTCTCTACCTCTCTCTCTCTAACCCTCCTCTCTACCTCTCTCTCTCTAACCCTCCTCTCTACCTCTCTCTATCTAACCCTCCTCTCTACCTCTCTCTCTCTAACCCTCCTCTCTCTCTAACCTCTCTCTCTACCTCTCTCTCTCTACCTCTTTCTCTACCTCTCTCTCTCTACCTCTCTACCTCTCTCTCTACCTCTCCTCTACCCTCTCTCTCTACCTCTCTCTCTCTACCTCTCTCTCTCTAACCTCTCTCTACCTCTCTCTCTACCTCTCTCTCTCTACCTCTCTCTCTCTACCTCTCTCTCTACCTCTCTCTCTCTACCTCTCTCTCTACCCTCTCTCTCTCTACCTCTCTCTCTCTACCTCTCTCTCTACCTCTCTCTCTCCTCCCTGTCTCCATAGTCTATCTGAAAGAGTCAATGCTAGCGTGATTCTATTGTTCATTCTCAACTGATTTCCCTTTGAGTTGTTGAGGGAGGAAAACTTTTGTCGGAAAGTTGGTGGAAATGGAAAATGCCAACAACAAAAAAAGAAAGTGTGATTTTTTTTGTTGTTGTGTGGATTAAAGTGTGATTTTGTTGTTGTTGTTGTGTGGATTAAAGTGTGACTGTTATTTTTATTAAATAAGACTCTTCCCTAAGTACAACAGTTCATTTGTGTTTGTTGAGCGGTTGGTTCACAGTTTAACGCAAAAGAATTGTGCAGAAAATCTCCCAGTAAAAAGAAAATGTCAGTAGCGCTCTGCTCTGAGCTGAGTTGGAGAGGAGAGCAACAGTTGTACCAGATACGCTGAGAGTTACTAAATTTGGCGCCAGTGAGCGTCTAGCACATACACACACACACACACAAACACACACACACACTCACACACACACACACACACACACACACACACACACACACACACACACACACACACACACACAGAAACACACACAAAAAACACACACACACAGAAACACACACACACACACACAGAAACACACACATACACAGAAACTAATACACACAGAAACACACACATGCTACACACAAGTAAGAAGCAACAAGCAACAGATGGAAAAACTATTATGGCCATTCTGCTCCTCAATACAGTAACATATCAGGATATGGCCATGCTGTTCCTCAATACAGTAACATATCAGGATATGGCCATGCTGTTCCTCAATACAGTAATATATCAGGATATGGCCATGCCGTTCCTCAATACAGTAATATATCAGGATATGGCCATGCTGTTCCTCAATACAGTAACATATCAGGATATGGCCATGCTGTTCCTCAATACAGTAACATATCAGGATATGGCCATGCTGTTCCTCAATACAGTAACATATCAGGATATGGCCATGTTGTTACTCAATACAGTAATATATCAGGATATGGCCATGTTGTTACTCAATACAGTAATATATCAGGATATGGCCATGCTGTTACTCAATACAGTAACATATCAGGATATGGCCATGCTGTTCCTCAATACAGTAACATATCAGGATATGGCCATGCTGTTCCTCAATACAGTAGCATATCAGGATATGGCCATGCTGTTCCTCAATACAGTAACATATCAGGATATGGCCATGTTGTTACTAGTGATGGGGGGAATCAATATCGGGATATGGTGAGGTCCCTCAGTATGGTGGTAATATGGTATGGTGGTAATATGGTATGGTGGTAATATGGTATGGTGATAATATAGTCCCGTGTGGCTCAGTTGGTAGAGCATGGTGTTTGCAACGCCAGGGTTGTGGGTTCGATTCCCACGGGGGACCAGTATGGAAAAAATGTATGAAATGTATGCACTCACTACTGTAAGTCGCTCTGGATAAGACCGTCTGCAAAAATGACTAAAATGTAAAATAATATGGTATGGTGGTAATATGGTATGGTGAGGAACCCTCAATATGGTATGGTGATAATATGGTATGGTGAGGTCAATCAGTATGGTAATAATATGGTGAGGTCCCTCAGTATGGTAATAATATGGTATGGTGGTAATATGGTATGGTTGTAATTTGGAAGGGTGGTAATATGGTATGGTGAGGTCCCTCAGTATGGTGATAATATGGTATGGTGAGGTCCCTCAGTATGGTGGTAATATGGTATGGTGAGGTCCCTCAGTATGGTGGTAATATGGTAGGGTGGTAATATGGTAGGGTGGTAATGTGGTAATATGGTATGGTGAGGTCCCTCAGTATGGTGGTAATATGGTATGGTGGTAATATGGTATGGTGGTAAAATGGTATGGTGAGGTCCCTCAGTATGGTGGTAATATGGTATGGTGAGGTCCCTCAGTATGCTGGTAATATGGTATGGTGGTAATATGGTATGGTGATAGTGCGGTGAGGTCCCTCAGTATGGTGGTAATATGGTATGGTGGTAATATGGTGGTAATATGGTATGGTGAGGTACCTCAGTATGGTGATAATATGGTATGGTGGTAATATGGTATGGTGAGGTCCCTCAGTAGGGTGATAATATGGTATGGTGGTAATATGGTATGGTGATAATATGTTATGGTGGTAATATGGTGGTAATATGGTATGGTGGTAATATGGTATGGTGATAATATGGTGGTAATATGGTATGGTGGTAATATGGTATGGTGGTAATATGGTATGGTGATAATATGGTATGTTGGTAATATGGTATGGTTATATTATGGTATGGTGGTAATATGGTATGGTGATAATATGGTATGGTGGTAATATGGTATGGTGAGGTCCCTCAGTATGGTGGTAATATGGTATGGTGATGTCCCTCAGTATGGTGATAATATGGTATGGTGGTAATATGGTATGGTGATAATATGTTATGGTGATAATATGGTGGTAATATGGTATGGTGATAATATGGTGGTAATATGGTATGGTGGTAATATGGTATGGTGGTAATATGGTATGGTGAAAATATGGTATGGTGATAATATGGTATGGTGATAATATGGTGGTAATATGGTATGGTTATATTATGGTATGGTGGTAATATGGTATGGTGATAATATGGTATGGTGGTAATATGGTATGGTGAGGTTCCTCAGTATGGTGGTAATATGGTATGGTGAGGTTCCTCAGTATGGTGGTAATATGGTATGGTGGTAATATGGTATGGTGATAATATGGTATGGTGGTAATATGGTATGGTGAGGTCTCTCAGTATGGTGATAATATGGTATGGTGGTAATATAGTATGGTGATAATATGGTATGGTGGTAATATGGTATGGTGATAATATGGTATGGTAGTAATATGGTTTGGTGAGGTCCTTCAATATGGTGATAATATGGTATGGTGATAATATGGTATGGTGGTAATATGGTATGGTGGTAATATGGTATGGTGGTAATATGGTATGGTGATAATATGGTATGGTGGTAATATGGTATGGTGGTAATATGGTATGGTGATAATATGGTATGGTGGTAATATGGTATGGTGAGGTCCCTCAGTATGGTGGTAATATGGTATGGTGAGGTCCCTCAGTATGGTGGTAATATGGTATGGTGATAATATGGTATGGTGGTAATATGGTATGGTGGTAATATGGTATGGTGATAATATGGTATGGTGAGGTCCCTCAGTATGGTGGTAAAATGGTATGGTGATAATATGGTATGGTGGTAATATGGTATGGTGGTAATATGGTATGGTGATAATATGGTATGGTGAGGTCCCTCAGTATGGTGGTAAAATGGTATGGTGAGGTCCCTCAGTAGGGTGGTAATATGGTATGGTGATAATATGGTATGGTGATAATATGGTATGGTGGTAATATGGTATGGTGGTAATATGGTATGGTTATAATATGGTATGGTGATAATATGGTATGGTGAGGTCCCTCAGTAGGGTGGTAATATGGTATGGTGATAATATGGTATGGTGATAATATGGTATGGTGGTAATATGGTATGGTGGTAATATGGTATGGTGGTAATATGGTATGGTGGTAATATGGTATGGTGATAATATGGTATGGTGGTAATATGTTATGGTGAGGTCCCTCAGTATGGTGATAATATGGTATGGTGATAATATGGTATGGTGGTAATATGGTATGGTGATAATATGGTATGGTGATAATATGGTATGGTGAGGTCCCTCAGTATGGTGGTAATATGGTATGGTGAGGTCCCTCAGTAGGGTGGTAATGCGGTATGGTGATAATATGGTATGGTGGTAATATGGTATGGTGGTAATATGGTATGGTGATAATATGGTATGGTGGTAATATGGTATGGTGGTAATATGGTATGGTGGTAATATGGTATGGTGAGGTCCCTCAGTATGGTGATAATATGGTATGGTGATAATATGGTATGGTGGTAATATGGTATGATGATAAAATGGTATGGTGGTAATATGGTATGGTGATAATATGGTATGGTGAGGTCCCTAAGTATGGTGATAATATGGTATGGTGAGGTCCCTCAGTATGGTGGTAATATGGTATGGTTGTAATATGGTATGGTGGTAATATGGTATGGTTATAATATGGTATGGCGGTAATATGGTATGGTGATTTCCCTCAGTAGGGTGGTAATATGGTATGGTGATAATATGGTATGGTGATAATATGGTATGGTGGTAATATGGTATGGTGATAATATGGTATGGTGGTAATATGGTATGGTGGTAATATGGTATGGTGAGATCCCTCAGTATGGTGATAATATGGTATGGTGGTAATATTGTATGGTGGTAATATGGTATGGTGGTAATATGGTATGGTGATAATATGGTATGGTGAGGTCCCTCAGTATGGTGGTAATATGGTATGCTGATAATATGGTATGGTGGTAATTTGGTATGGTGGTAATATGGTATGGTGAGGTCCCTCAGTATGGTGGTAATATGGTATGGTGAGGTCCCTCAGTAGGGTGGTAATATGGTATGGTTATAATATGGTATGGTGGTAATATGGTATGGTGATAATATGGTATGGTTATAATATGGCATGGTGGTACTATGGTATGGTGATAATATGGTATGGTGGTAATATGGTATAGTGGTAATATGGTATGGTGGTAATGTGGTATGGTGAGGTCCCTCGGTATTGTGATAATATGGTATGGTGGTAAGATGGTATGGTGGTAATATGGTATGGTGATAATATGGTATGGTGAGGTCCCTCAGTATGGTGGTAATATGGTATGGTGGTAATATGGTATGGTGAGGTCCCTCAGTATGGTGGTAATATGGTATGGTGGTAATATGGTATGGTGATAATATGGTATGGTGGTAATATGGTATGGTGAGGTTCCTCAGTATGGTGGTAATATGGTATGGTGAGGTTCCTCAGTATGGTGGTAATATGGTATGGTGGTAATATGGTATGGTGAGGTCCCTCAGTATGGTGGTAATATGGTATGGTGGTAATATGGTATGGTGTTAATATGGTATGGTGGTAATATGGTATGGTGAGGTCCCTCAGTATGGTGGTAATATGGTATGGTGGTAATATGGTATGGTGGTAATATGGTATGGTGAGGTTCCTCAGTATGGTAATAATATGGTGAGGTTCCTCAGTATGGTAATAATATGGTGAGGTCCCTGGCCATTCCCAGCCCTAGTTGTTACTTCCCATTCTGAGTTGTACATCAACATCCTGTTTCGAAGGCACAAAAGCAATACCGCAACGAATATGGCAAAGCAATTAACTCTTTGTCTTCAGTACAAAGTGTTCTGTTTGGGATAAATCCAATACAACCCATTACTGAGTACTACTGATCATATTTTCAAGCATAGCGGGTTTGCTTGTAATCTTTAAGGACTTGGGAGTTTTTCAGGATAAAAAATATACGGAATGGAGTTAAGCACAGGCAAAGTCCTAGAGGAAAACCTGGTTCAGTCTGTTTCCACCAGACACTGGGAGATGAATTTACCTTTCAGACGGACAACAACCTAAAAAAACAATTCAAAATGTACACTTGAGTTGCTTACAATTTTGACTTAAACCTACTTTAGAATCTATGGCAAGACCTGGATATTGCTGTCTGACAATGACCAACAACCAATTTGACAGAGCTTGAAGAATGTTTCAAAGAATAATGGTCAAATGTTACAAAATCCAGGTGTGGAAAGGTCTCAGAGACTTACCCAGAAAGACTCACAGCTCATAGAGACTTACCCAGAAAGACTCACAGCTCTTAGAGACTTACCCAGAAAGACTCACAGCTCATAGAGACTTACCCAGAAAGACTCACAACTCATAGAGACTAACCCAGAAAGACTCACAGCTCATAGAGACTTACCCCAAAAAGACTCACAGCTCATAGAGACTTACCCAGAAAGACTCACAGCTCATAGAGACTTACCCAAAAAGACTCAAAGCTCTTAGAGACTTACCCAGAAAGACTCACAGCTCATAGAGACTTACCCAGAAAGACTCACAACTCATAGAGACTAACCCAGAAAGACTCACAGCTCATAGAGACTTACCCAGAAAGACTCACAGCTCTTAGAGACTTACCCAGAAAGACTCACAGCTCTTATAGACTTACCCAGAAAGACTCACAGCTCATAGAGACTTACCCAGAAAGACTCACAGCTCTTAGAGACTTACCCAGAAAGACTCACAGCTCATAGAGACTTACCCAGAAAGACTCACAGCTCTTAGAGACTTACCCAGAAAGACTCACAGCTCATAGAGACTTACCCAGAAAGACTCACAGCTCATAGAGACTTACCCAGAAAGAATCACAGCTCATAGAGACTGACCCAGAAAGACTCACAGCTCTTAGAGACTTACCCAGAAAGACTCACAGCTCATAGAGACTTACACAGAAAGACTCACAGCTCTTAGAGACTTACCCAGAAAGACTCACAGCTCTTAGAGACTTACCCAGAAAGACTCACAGCTCATAGAGACTTACCCAGAAAGACTCACAACTCATAGAGACTAACCCAGAAAGACTCACAGCTCATAGAGACTTACCCAGAAAGACTCAGAGCTCATAGAGACTTACCCAGAAAGACTCACAGCTCATAGAGACTTACCCAGATAGACACACAGCTCATAGAGACTTACCCAGAAAGACTCAAAGCTCTTAGAGACTTACCCAGAAAGACTCACAGCTCATAGAGACTTACCCAGAAAGACTCACAACTCATAGAGACTAACCCAGAAAGACTCACAGCTCATAGAGACTTACCCAGAAAGACTCACAGCTCTTAGAGACTTACCCAGAAAGACTCACAGCTCTTAGAGACTTACCCAGAAAGACTCACAGCTCATAGAGACTTACCCAGAAAGACTCACAGCTCTCAGAGACTTACCCAGAAAGACTCAAAGCTCTTAGAGACTTACCCAGAAAAACTCCCAGCTCTCAGAGACTTACCCAGAAAGACTCACAGCTCATAGAGACTTACCCAGAAAGACTCACAGCTCTTAGAGACTTACCCAGAAAGACTCACAGCTCATAGAGACTTACCCAGAAAGACTCACAGCTCATAGAGACTTACCCAGAAAGACTCACAGCTCATAGAGACTTACCCAGAAAGACTCACAACTCATAGAGACTAACCCAGAAAGACTCACAGCTCATAGAGACTTACCCAGAAAGACTCACAGCTCTTAGAGACTTACCCAGAAAGACTCACAGCTCTTAGAGACTTACCCAGAAAGACTCACAGCTCTTAGAGACTTACCCAGAAAGACTCACAGCTCATAGAGACTTACCCAGAAAGACTCACAGCTCTCAGAGACTTACCCAGAAAGACTCAAAGCTCTTAGAAACTTACCCAGAAAAACTCCCAGCTCTCAGAGACTTACCCAGAAAGACTCACAGCTCATAGAGACTTACCCAGAAAGACTCACAGCTCTTAGAGACTTACCCAGAAAGACTCACAGCTCATAGAGACTTACCCAGAAAGACTCACAGCTCATAGAGACTTACCCAGAAAGACTCACAGCTCTTAGAGACTTACCCAGAAAGACTCACAGCTCATAGAGACTTACCCAGAAAGACTCACAGCTCTTAGAGACTTACCCAGAAAGACTCACAGCTCATAGAGACTTACCCAGAAAGACTCACAGCTCATAGAGACTTACCCAGAAAGAATCACAGCTCATAGAGACTGACCCAGAAAGACTCACAGCTCTTAGAGACTTACCCAGAAAGACTCACAGCTCATAGAGACTTACACAGAAAGACTCACAGCTCTTAGAGACTTACCCAGAAAGACTCACAGCTCTTAGAGACTTACCCAGAAAGACTCACAGCTCATAGAGACTTACCCAGAAAGACTCACAACTCATAGAGACTAACCCAGAAAGACTCACAGCTCATAGAGACTTACCCAGAAAGACTCACAGCTCATAGAGACTTACCCAGAAAGACTCACAGCTCATAGAGACTTACCCAGATAGACGCACAGCTCATAGAGACTTACCCAGAAAGACTCAAAGCTCTTAGAGACTTACCCAGAAAGACTCACAGCTCATAGAGACTTACCCAGAAAGACTCACAACTCATAGAGACTAACCCAGAAAGACTCACAGCTCATAGAGACTTACCCAGAAAGACTCACAGCTCTTAGAGACTTACCCAGAAAGACTCACAGCTCTTAGAGACTTACCCAGAAAGACTCACAGCTCATAGAGACTTACCCAGAAAGACTCACAGCTCTCAGAGACTTACCCAGAAAGACTCAAAGCTCTTAGAGACTTACCCAGAAAAACTCCCAGCTCTCAGAGACTTACCCAGAAAGACTCACAGCTCATAGCGACTTACCCAGAAAGACTCACAGCTCTTAGAGACTTACCCAGAAAGACTCACAGCTCATAGAGACTTACCCAGAAAGACTCACAGCTCATAGAGACTTACCCAGAAAGACTCACAGCTCATAGAGACTTACCCAGAAAGACTCACAACTCATAGAGACTAACCCAGAAAGACTCACAGCTCATAGAGACTTACCCAGAAAGACTCACAGCTCTTAGAGACTTACCCAGAAAGACTCACAGCTCTTAGAGACTTACCCAGAAAGACTCACAGCTCTTAGAGACTTACCCAGAAAGACTCACAGCTCATAGAGACTTACCCAGAAAGACTCACAGCTCTCAGAGACTTACCCAGAAAGACTCAAAGCTCTTAGAAACTTACCCAGAAAAACTCCCAGCTCTCAGAGACTTACCCAGAAAGACTCACAGCTCATAGAGACTTACCCAGAAAGACTCACAGCTCTTAGAGACTTACCCAGAAAGACTCACAGCTCATAGAGACTTACCCAGAAAGACTCACAGCTCATAGAGACTTACCCAGAAAGACTCACAGCTCATAGAGACTTACCCAGAAAGACTCACAACTCATAGAGACTAACCCAGAAAGACTCACAGCTCATAGAGACTTACCCAGAAAGACTCACAGCTCTTAGAGACTTACCCAGAAAGACTCACAGCTCTTAGAGACTTACCCAGAAAGACTCACAGCTCATAGAGACTTACCCAGAAAGACTCACAGCTCTCAGAGACTTACCCAGAAAGACTCACAGCTCATAGAGACTTACCCAGAAAAACTCCCAGCTCTCAGAGACTTACCCAGAAAGACTCACAGCTCATAGAGACTTACCCAGAAAGACTCACAGCTCATAGAGACTTACCCAGAAAGACTCACAGCTCTTAGAGACTTACCCAGAAAGACTCACAGCTCATAGAGACTTACCCAGAAAGACTCACAGCTCTTAGAGACTTACCCAGAAAGACTCACAGCTCTTAGAGACTTACCCAGAAAGACTCACAGCTCATAGAGACTTACCCAGAAAGACTCACAGCTCATAGAGACTTACCCAGAAAGACTCACAGCTCATAGAGACTTACCCAGAAAGACTCACAACTCATAGAGACTAACCCAGAAAGACTCACAGCTCATAGAGACTTACCCAGAAAGACTCACAGCTCTTAGAGACTTACCCAGAAAGACTCACAGCTCTTAGAGACTTACCCAGAAAGACTCACAGCTCTTAGAGACTTACCCAGAAAGACTCACAGCTCATAGAGACTTACCCAGAAAGACTCACAGCTCTCAGAGACTTACCCAGAAAGACTCAAAGCTCTTAGAAACTTACCCAGAAAAACTCCCAGCTCTCAGAGACTTACCCAGAAAGACTCACAGCTCATAGAGACTTACCCAGAAAGACTCACAGCTCTTAGAGACTTACCCAGAAAGACTCACAGCTCATAGAGACTTACCCAGAAAGACTCACAGCTCATAGAGACTTACCCAGAAAGACTCACAGCTCATAGAGACTTACCCAGAAAGACTCACAGCTCTTAGAGACTTACCCAGAAAGACTCACAGCTCTTAGAGACTTACCCAGAAAGACTCACAGCTCATAGAGACTTACCCAGAAAGACTCACAGCTCTCAGAGACTTACCCAGAAAGACTCAAAGCTCTTAGAAACTTACCCAGAAAAACTCCCAGCTCTCAGAGACTTACCCAGAAAGACTCACAGCTCATAGAGACTTACCCAGAAAGACTCACAGCTCTTAGAGACTTACCCAGAAAGACTCACAGCTCATAGAGACTTACCCAGAAAGACTCACAGCTCATAGAGACTTACCCAGAAAGACTCACAGCTCATAGAGACTTACCCAGAAAGACTCACAACTCATAGAGACTAACCCAGAAAGACTCACAGCTCATAGAGACTTACCCAGAAAGACTCACAGCTCTTAGAGACTTACCCAGAAAGACTCACAGCTCTTAGAGACTTACCCAGAAAGACTCACAGCTCATAGAGACTTACCCAGAAAGACTCACAGCTCTCAGAGACTTACCCAGAAAGACTCAAAGCTCTTAGAGACTTACCCAGAAAGACTCACAGCTCATAGAGACTTACCCAGAAAGACTCACAGCTCTTAGAGACTTACCCAGAAAGACTCACAGCTCATAGAGACTTAACCAGAAAGACTCACAGCTCATAGAGACTTACCCAGAAAGACTCACAGCTCTTAGAGACTTACCCAGAAAGACTCACAGCTCATAGAGACTTACCCAGAAAGACTCACAGCTCTTAGAGACTTACCCAGAAAGACTCACAGCTCATAGAGACTTACCCAGAAAGACTCACAGCTCTTAGAGACTTACCCAGAAAGACTCACATCTCTTAGAGACTTACCCAGAAAGACTCACATCTCTTAGAGACTTACCCAGAAAGACTCACAGCTCTTAGAGACTTACCCAGAAAGACTCCCAGCTCTTAGAGACTTACCCAGAAAGACTCACAGCTGTAATCACTGCCAAATGTGCTTCTCCAAAGTATTGACTCAGGGGTGTGAATACTTATGTAAATTAGATATTTCTGTATTTCATTTTCAGAAATGTGTAAAAACATGTTTTCAAATTTGTCATTATAGGATATTGTGTGTAGATGGGTTAATTTAACACAACAACATGTGGAAAAAGCCAAGGAGTATGAATCCTTTCTGACAGCACCATATATACTTGACTCCACTGAATACTGTACAGCTCTACATATTCTGCCATGGGGTTGAAGGTTAAGAGGGCTGTTTGTCATTTTAGTAAACCTTATTCCCATTCAACATTTTCCAATAGAATTATGTTAGCAGGCTCTGAGCCATCATGTGTTAAATGGGAAACTCCACCCAAAAACAATCTTTTGGTTTCATTTGTTCTTTGTTGACATAGTCCCGAAATGTTTTGATTGTCAGCAATCAAGTTTTCAAGAGATGTAACTTTCAAAATACTGAAACCATCCCCGTATAATGCATTTTGCATCATTTGATGCTGCGTTTTGTATCAGATGATGCAAAATGCTTCATATTGAGATAGTTTATGTATTTTGAAAGTTACATATCTTGATAACTTGATTGCTGACATATACCAAAATATAGTTTTAGTGGAATTTTCCTTTAAGGGTTGTTGTGTGAGTCAGATCTGGCTTCAAGCACTATTTGAAAATGTTGAAATACTTTGAGATTTTGCTTTAGCCTGTCTGAAGTGCCAGATTAGTGGGATTTGCCGGTGTTTAACTGTTCTACTGATCCAGTATTTGAAATGATGTGAAAAAGTATTTGAAGCCAGGTTTGGTGTGAGTGTCTAATGACTGAGATGAGGAGGGTTTATGTATAGAGTCAGAACAGCTCTCTAATGGAGATCCACCTACACAATGTATCCCAAATGGAACCCTATTCCCTATATAGTGCACTACTTTAGACCAGAGCCCTATGGAACCCTATTCCCTATATAGTGCACTACTTTAGACCAGAGCCTATGGTGTCTGTATAGGGAATATGGTTGCCATTTGGGAAGCAACCCATTCAAGCAGAGCAGGGGAAGAGAGAGAGAGAGAGGGAGAGAGAGACAGAGACAGAGAGGGAGAGAGAGAGAGAGAGCGTAGAGCCTGTATGAGTAGAACCCAGCCCTGTATGAGTAGAACCCAGCCCTGTATGAGTAGAACCCAGCCCTGTATGAGTAGAACCCAGCCCTGTATGAGTAGAACCCAGCCCTGTATGAGTCTAACCCAGCCCTGTATGAGTCTAACCCAGCCCTGTATGAGTAGAACCCAGCCCTGTATGAGTCTAACCCAGCCCTGTATGAGTAGAACCCAGCCCTGTATGAGTCTAACCAGCCCTTAGTACCCCTGTATGAGTCCCCTGTTGAGTCTAACCAGCCCTGTAGAGGTCTAACCAGCCCTGTATGAGTAGAACCCAGCCCTGTATGAGTAGAACCCAGCCCTGTATGAGTCTAACCCAGCCCTGTATGAGTAGAACCCAGCCCTGTATGAGTAGAACCCAGCCCTGTATGAGTAGAACCCAGCCCTGTATGAGTAGAACCCAGCCCTGTATGAGTCTAACCCAGCCCTGTATGAGTAGAACCCAGCCCTGTATGAGTAGAACCCAGCCCTGTATGAGTCTAACCCAGCCCTGTATGAGTAGAACCCAGCCCTGTATGAGTCTAACACAGCCCTGTATGAGTAGAACCCAGCCCAGTATGAGTAGAACCCAGCCCTGTATGAGTAGAACCCAGCCCTGTATGAGTCTAACCCAGCCCTGTATGAGTCTAACCCAGCCCTGTATGAGTAGAACCCAGCCCTGTATGAGTCTAACCCAGCCCTGTATGAGTAGAACCCAGCCCTGTATGAGTAGAACCCAGCCCTGTATGAGTAGAACCCAGCCCTGTATGAGTCTAACCCAGCCCTGTATGAGTCTAACCCAGCCCTGTATGAGTCTAACCCAGCCCTGTATGAGTAGAACCCAGCCCTGTATGAGTAGAACCCAGCCCTGTATGAGTAGAACCCAGCCCTGTATGAGTCTAACCCAGCCCTGTATGAGTCTAACCCAGCCCTGTATGAGTCTAACCCAGCCCTGTATGAGTCTAACCCAGCCCTGTATGAGTAGAACCCAGCCCTGTATGAGTCTAACCCAGCCCTGTATGAGTAGAACCCAGCCCTGTATGAGTAGAACCCAGCCCTGTATGAGTCTAACCCAGCCCTGTATGAGTAGAACCCAGCCCTGTATGAGTAGAACCCAGCCCTGTATGAGTCTAACCCAGCCCTGTATGAGTCTAACCCAGCCCTGTATGAGTAGAACCCAGCCCTGTATGAGTAGAACCCAGCCCTGTATGAGTAGAACCGAGCCCTGTATGAGTCTAACCCAGCCCTGTATGAGTCTAACCCAGCCCTGCATGAGTAGAACCCAGCCCTGTATGAGTCTAACCCAGCCCTGTATGAGTAGAACCCAGCCCTGTATGAGGAGAACCCAGCCCTGTATGAGTCTAACCCAGCCCTGTATGAGTAGAACCCAGCCCTGTATGAGTCTAACCCAGCCCTGTATGAGTAGAACCCAGCCCTGTATGAGTAGAACCCAGCCCTGTATGAGTAGAACCCAGCCCTGTATGAGTCTAACCCAGCCCTGTATGAGTAGAACCCAGCCCTGTATGAGTCTAACCCAGCCCTGTATAAGTCTATCCCAGCCCTGTATGAGTAGAACCCAGCCCTGTATGAGGAGAACCCAGCCCTGTATGAGTCTAACCCAGCCCTGTATGAGTAGAACCCAGCCCTGTATGAGTAGAACCCAGCCCTGTATGAGTCTAACCCAGCCCTGTATGAGTCTAACCCAGCCCTGTATGAGTCTATCCCAGCCCTGTATGAGTAGAACCCAGCCCTGTATGAGTAGAACCCAGCCCTGTATGAGTCTAACCCAGCCCTGTATAAGTCTATCCCAGCCCTGTATGAGTAGAACCCAGCCCTGTATGAGTAGAACCCAGCCCTGTATGAGTCTAACCCAGCCCTGTATGAGTATAACCCAGCCCTGTATGAGTAGAACCCAGCCCTGTATGAGTCTAACCCAGCCCTGTATGAGTAGAACCCAGCCCTGTATGAGTCTATCCCAGCCCTGTATGAGTAGAACCGAGCCCTGTATGAGTAGAACCGAGCCCTTTAGGACCGAGCACTCAGGCTAGATTTGATCCAAAAGCAAAGGGAAGACCGACTGGCTGGTTGTCATACATGATAGTTTCCATTCATACTTTTCATGTTTGTTATGGTTTAGTAGTTACACTCTCCTTTCCTCCCCCTCCTTTCATTTCCTTTCATCCCCTCCCCTCCCCTCTTCCCCCTCCTCTCTTCCCCCTCCCCTCCACTCACCTCCTCTCCTCCTCCCCCTCCTCTCTTCTCCCTCCCCTCTCCTCCTCCCCCTCCTCTCCTCTCTCTTTCCCCGTCCTTTACTCTCTTCCCTCTCCTCCCTTCCCTCGCCTCCCTTTCCTCTCCTCTCTTTCACTCCTGTCTTCTCTTCCCCCTCTCCTCCACCCTTCTCTCCTCTCCTCTCCTCTCGTCCCCCTCCTCCCCTCTCTTCCCCCTCCTCTCATCTCATCTCCTCTTCCTCCCCTCCCCCCTCTTTTCTACCTGTCCTCTCTCCTCTCCTCCACTCCCCATTCTCTCCTCCCCCTCCTTTCTTCTCTCCCTTCCACACACAACCCTCTCTCTCACAGTGAGAGGTCCCATGTACTGAATGATCCCCAGCTGACTGAATGATTAGAGCATACCTAACGTCCATGTGGTCTTACCATTATGAACCAACAAAACAGCTGATATTGAGGTTTATAGGTTGATCACATATGCTGCTGCTACTCTGTTTATCATATATCCTGTTACCTAGTCACCTTACCCTTATACATGTCTACCTCTATCACTCCAAATCAAATTTTATTGGTCACGTACACATGGTTAGCAGATGTTAATGCGAGTGTAGCGAAATGCTTGTGCTTCTAGTTCTGACAGTGCAGTAATATCTAACAAGTAATCTAACAATTCCCCAACAACTACCTAATACACACAAGTGTAAAGGAATGAATAAGAATATGTCCATACAGATGAAGTCAGAAGTTTACATACACTTAGGTTGGAGTCATTAAAACTCGTTTTTCAACCACTCCACAGATTTCTTGTTTACAAACTATAGTTTTGGCAAGTCGGTTAGGACATCTACTTTGTGCATGACACAAGTAATATTTCCAACAATTGTTTACAGACAGATTATTTCACTTATTATTCACTGTATCACAATTCCAGTGGGTCAGAAGTTTACATACAATAAGTTGACTGTGCCTTTAAACAGCTTGGACAATTCCATAAAAAGATGTCATGGCTTTAGAAGCTTCTGATAGGCTAATTGACATAATTTGAGTCAATTGGAGGTGTACCTGTGGATGTATTTCAAGGCCTACCTTCAAACTCAGTGCCTCTTTGCTTGACATCATGGGAAAATCAAAAGAAATCAGCCAAGACCTCAGAAAAAAAATTGGAGACCTCCACAAGTCTGGTTCATCCTTGGGAGCAATTTCCAAACCCCTGAATGTACCACGTGATTTTGTTTTGATTTTCCCAGGACGGGACCTGATGTTATCATGGTGGACAGGATGGGACCTGATGTTAACATGGTGGACAGGACGGGACCTGATGTTAACATGATGGACAGGATGGGACCTGATGTTATCATGATGGACAGGATGGGACCTGATGTTAACGTGATGGACAGGATGGGACCTGATGTTAACATGATGGACAGGATGGGACCTGACGTTAACATGGTGGACAGGATGGGACCTGATGTTAACATGGTGGACAGGATGGGACCTGATGTTAACATGATGGACAGGATGTGACCTAATTACATTTTACATTTACATTTACATTTAAGTCATTTAGCAGACGCTCTTATCCAGAGTGACTTACAAATTGGTGCATTCACCTTATGATATCCAGTGGAACAACCACTTTACAATAGTGCATCTAAATCTTTTAAGGGGGGGGGGGGTTAGAAGGATTACTTTATCCTATCCCAGGTATTCCTTAAAGAGGTGGGGTTTCAGGTGTCTCCGGAAGGTGGTGATTGACTCCGCTGTCCTGGCGTCGTGAGGGAGCTTGTTCCACCATTGGGGTGCCAGAGCAGCGAACAGTTTGGACTGGGCTGAGCGGGAACCGTGCTTCCTCAGAGGTAGGGGGGCCAGCAGGTCAGAGGTGGATGAACGCAGTGCCCTTGTTTGGGTGTAGGGCCTGATCAGAGCCTGAAGGTATGGAGGTGCCGTTCCCCTCACAGCTCCGTAGGAAAGCACCATGGTCTTGTAGCGGATGCGAGCTTCAACTGGAAGCCAGTGGAGAGAGCGGAGGAGCGGGGTGACGTGAGAGAACTTGGGAAGGTTGAACACCAGACGGGCTGCGGCGTTCTGGATGAGTTGTAGGGGTTTAATGGCACAGGCAGGGAGCCCAGCCAACAGCGAGTTGCAGTAATCCAGACGGGAGATGACAAGTGCCTGGATTAGGACCTGCGTCGCTTCCTGTGTGAGGCAGGGTCGTACTCTGCGAATGTTGTAGAGCATGAACCTACAGGATCAGGTCACCGCCTTGATGTTAGTGGAGAACGACAGGTTGTTGTCCAGGATCACGCCAAGGTTCTTAGCACTCTGGGAGGAGGACACAAGGGAGTTGTCAACCGTGATGGCGAGATCATGGAACGGGCAGTCCTTCCCCGGGAGGAAGAGCAGCTCCGTCTTGCCGAGGTTCAGCTTGAGGTGGTGATCCGTCATCCACACTGATATGTCTGCCAGACATGCAGAGATGTGATTCGCCGCCTGGTTATCAGAAGGGGGAAAGGAGAAGATTAATTGTGTGTCGTCTGCATAGCAATGATAGGAGAGACCATGTGAGGATATGACAGAGCCAAGTGACTTGGTGTATAGCGAGAATAGGAGAGGGCCTAGAACAGAGCCCTGGGGGACACCAGTGGTGAGAGCGCGTGGTGCGGAGACAGATTCTCGCCACGCCACCTGGTAGGAGCGACCTGTCAGGTAGGACGCAATCCAAGCGTGGGCCGCGCCGGAGATGCCCAACTCGGAGAGGGTGGAGAGGAGGATCTGATGGTTCACAGTATCAAAGGCAGCAGATAGGTCTAGAAGGATGAGAGCAGAGGAGAGAGAGTTAGCTTTAGCAGTGCGGAGAGCCTCCATGACACAGAGAAGAGCAGTCTCAGTTGAATGCCCAGTCTTGAAACCTGACTGATTAGGATCAAGAATGTCATTCTGAGAGAGATAGCAGGAGAGCTGGCCAAGGACGGCACGTTCAAGAGTTTTGGAGAGAAAAGAAAGAAGGGATACTGGTCTGTAGTTGTTGACATGGGAGTGTAGGTTTTTTCAGAAGGGGTGCAACTCTCGCTCTCTTGAAGACGGAAGGGACGTAGCCAGCGGTCAAGGATGAGTTGATGAGCGAGGTGAGGTAAGGGAGAAGGTCTCCGGAAATGGTCTGGAGAAGAGAGGATCAGCAGGTTATGTTCTGCTTCATGCTCTTAGTCTTAGATGGTCATTGGAAGCTTCTGATCACAGCCAACATGCTAAGTAATCACAGTGCCATCACATCACAGACCGTATGCTAAGTAATCCCAGTGCCATCACATCAGAGGGTCCGTATCAGTGGCGTAGTACAGTTCATTTTATAGATTTCTTTCAATAATATTTGTTTTTTTTGTAATGGAGTAGAGTTGAAACATGTGCAGTTTGATAGTTATTCTCAATCTATTTTACACCTTCTGCCAAGAGGCTAAGACATATTTATGTTCAATTCTAATGACTATTGTTCCTTAGAGGCAGCATAGGGGAATCACTAGAGATCTGTAGAGGCAGCATAGTGTAATTACTAGAGATCTGTAGAGGCAGCATAGGGGAATAACTAAAGCTCTGTAGAGGCAGCATAGGGGAATCACTAGAGATCTGTAGAGGCAGCATAGGGGAATCACTAAAGCTCTGTAGAGGCAGCATAGTGTAATTACTAGAGATCTGTAGAGGCAGCATAGGGGAATCACTAAAGCTCTGTAGAGGCAGCATAATGTAATCACTAGAGATCTGTAGAGGCAGCATAGTGTAATCACTAGAGCTCTGTAGAGGCAGCGTAGTGTAATCACTAGAGCTCTGTAGAGGCAGCATAGTGTAATCACTAGAGCTCTGTAGAGGCAGCATAGTGGAATCACTAGAGCTCTGTAGAGGCAGCATAATGTAATCACTAGAGCTCTGTAGAGGCAGCATAGTGTAATCACTAGAGCTCTGTAGAGGCAGCATAGGGGAATCACTAGAGCTCTGTAGAGGCAGCATAATGTAATCACTAGAGCTCTGTAGAGGCAGCATAGGGGAATCACTAGAGCTCTGTAGAGGCAGCATAATGTAATCACTAGAGCTCTGTAGAGGCAGCATAGGGGAATCACTAGAGCTCTGTAGAGGCAGCATAATGTACATTTACATTTATATTTTAGTCATTTAGCAGACGCTCTTACCCAGAGCGACTTACAGTATGTAATCACTAGAGCTCTGTAGAGGCAGCATAATGTAATCACTAGAGCTCTGTAGAGGCAGCATAGGGGAATCACTAGATATCTGTAGAGGCAGCATAGTTTAATTACTAGAGGCAGCATAGTGTAATCACTAGAGCACTGTAGAGGCAGCATAGGGGAATCACTAGAGCTCTGTTTGAGGCAGCGTAGTGTAATCCCTAGAGCTCTGTAGAGGCAGTGTAGTGTCACTAGAGCTCTGTAGAGGCAGCGTAGTGTAATCACTAGAGCTCTGTAGAGGCAGCATAGGGGAATCACTAGAGATCTGTAGAGGCAGCATAGGGGAATCACTAGACCTCTGTAGAGGCAGCATAGGGGAATCACTAGAGCTCTGTAGAGGCAGCATAGTTTAATTACTAGAGCTCTGTAGAGGCAGCATAGTGTAATCACTAGAGCTCTGTAGAGGCAGCGTAGTGTAATCACTAGAGCTCTGTAGAGGCAGCATATTGTCACTAGAGCTCTGTAGAGGCAGCATAGTGTAATCACTAGAGCTCTGTAGAGGCAGCATAGTGTAATCACTAGAGATCTGTAGAGGCAGCGTAGTGTAATCACTAGAGCTCTGTAGAGGCAGCATAGTGTCACTAGAGCTCTGTAGAGGCAGCATAGGGGAATCACTAGAGCTCTGTAGAGGCAGCGTAGTGTAATCACTAGAGATCTGTAGAGGCAGCATAAGGGAATCACTAGAGCTCTGTAGAGGCAGCATAGAGGAATCACTAGAGCTCTGTAGAGGCAGCATAGTGTCACTAGAGCTCTGTAGAGGCAGCATAGGGGAATCACTAGAGCTCTGTAGAGGCAGCGTAGTGTAATCACTAGAGATCTGTAGAGGCAGCATAGGGGAATCACTAAAGCTCTGTAGAGGCAGCATAGTGTAATTACTAGAGATCTGTAGAGGCAGCATAGGGTAATCACTAAAGCTCTGTAGAGGCAGCATAGTGTAATTACTAGAGATCTGTAGAGGCAGCATAGGGGAATCACTAAAGCTCTGTAGAGGCAGCATAATGTAATCACTAGAGATCTGTAGAGGCAGCATAGTGTAATCACTAGAGCTCTGTAGAGGCAGCGTAGTGTAATCACTAGAGCTCTGTAGAGGCAGCATAGTGTAATCACTAGAGCTCTGTAGAGGCAGCATAGTGGAATCACTAGAGCTCTGTAGAGGCAGCATAATGTAATCACTAGAGCTCTGTAGAGGCAGCATAGTGTAATCACTAGAGCTCTGTAGAGGCAGCATAGGGGAATCACTAGAGCTCTGTAGAGGCAGCATAATGTAATCACTAGAGCTCTGTAGAGGCAGCATAGGGGAATCACTAGAGCTCTGTAGAGGCAGCATAATGTAATCACTAGAGCTCTGTAGAGGCAGCATAGGGGAATCACTAGAGCTCTGTAGAGGCAGCATAATGTACATTTACATTTACATTTTAGTCATTTTGCAGACGCTCTTACCCAGAGCGACTTACAGTATGTAATCACTAGAGCTCTGTAGAGGCAGCATAATGTAATCACTTGAGCTCTGTAGAGGCAGCATAGGGGAATCACTAGATATCTGTAGAGGCAGCATAGTTTAATTACTAGAGGCAGCATAGTGTAATCACTAGAGCTCTGTAGAGGCAGCATAGGGGAATCACTAGAGCTCTGTAGAGGCAGCATAGGGGAATCACTAGAGATCTGTAGAGGCAGCATAGGGGAATCACTAGAGCTCTGTTTGAGGCAGCGTAGTGTAATCCCTAGAGCTCTGTAGAGGCAGCGTAGTGTCACTAGAGCTCTGTAGAGGCAGCGTAGTGTAATCACTAGAGCTCTGTAGAGGCAGCATAGTGTAATCACTAGAGCTCTGTAGAGGCAGCATAGGGGAATCACTAGAGATCTGTAGAGGCAGCATAGGGGAATCACTAGAGCTCTGTAGGGGCAGCATAGTGTAATCACTAGAGCTCTGTAGAGGCAGCATAGGGGAATCACTAGAGATCTGTAGAGGCAGCATAGGGGAATCACTAGAGCTCTGTAGAGGCAGCATAGGGGAATCACTAGAGCTCTGTAGAGGCAGCATAGTTTAATTACTAGAGCTCTGTAGAGGCAGCATAGTGTCACTAGAGCTCTGTAGAGGCAGCATAGTGTAATCACTAGAGCTCTGTAGAGGCAGCGTAGTGTAATCACTAGAGCTCTGTAGAGGCAGCATAGTGTCACTAGAGCTCTGTAGAGGCAGCATAGTGTAATCACTAGAGCTCTGTAGAGGCAGCATAGTGTAATCACTAGAGATCTGTAGAGGCAGCGTAGTGTAATCACTAGAGCTCTGTAGAGGCAGCATAGGGGAATCACTAGAGCTCTGTAGAGGCAGCATAGTTTAATTACTAGAGCTCTGTAGAGGCAGCATAGTGTCACTAGAGCTCTGTAGAGGCAGCATAGTGTAATCACTAGAGCTCTGTAGAGGCAGCGTAGTGTAATCACTAGAGCTCTGTAGAGGCAGCATAGTGTCACTAGAGCTCTGTAGAGGCAGCATAGTGTAATCACTAGAGCTCTGTAGAGGCAGCATAGTGTAATCACTAGAGATCTGTAGAGGCAGCGTAGTGTAATCACTAGAGCTCTGTAGAGGCAGCATAGTGTCACTAGAGCTCTGTAGAGGCAGCATAGGGGAATCACTAGAGCTCTGTAGAGGCAGCGTAGTGTAATCACTAGAGATCTGTAGAGGCAGCATAAGGGAATCACTAGAGCTCTGTAGAGGCAGCATAGAGGAATCACTAGAGCTCTGTAGAGGCAGCATAGTGTCACTAGAGCTCTGTAGAGGCAGCATAGGGGAATCACTAGAGCTCTGTAGAGGCAGCGTAGTGTAATCACTAGAGATCTGTAGAGGCAGCATAGGGGAATCACTAGAGCTCTGTAGAGGCAGCATAGGGGAATCATTAGAGCTCTGTAGAGGCAGCGTAGTGTAATCACTAGAGATCTGTAGAGGCAGCATAGGGGAATCACTAGAGCTCTGTAGAGGCAGCGTAGTGTAATCACTAGAGCTCTGTAGAGGCAGCATAGGGGAATCACTAGAGCTCTGTAGAGGCAGCATAGGGGAATAACTAGAGCTCTGTAGAGGCAGCATAGTGTCACTAGAGCTCTGTAGAGGCAGCATAGTGTAATCACTAGAGATCTGTAGAGGCAGCATAGGGGAATCACTAGAGCTCTGTAGAGGCAGCATAGTGTAATCACTAGAGCTCTGTAGAGGCAGCATAGTGTCACTAGAGCTCTGTAGAGGCAGCATAGGGGAATCACTAGAGCTCTGTAGAGGCAGCATAGTGTCACTAGAGCTCTGTAGAGGCAGCATAGTGTCACTAGAGCTCTGTAGAGGCAGCATAGTGTCACTAGAGCTCTGTAGAGGCAGCATAGTGGAATCACTAGAGATCTGTAGAGGCAGCGTAGTGGAATCACTAGAGATCTATAGAGGCAGCATAGTGTAATCACTAGAGCTCTGTAGAGGTAGCATAATGTAATCACTAGAGCTCTGTAGAGGCAGCATAGTGTAATCACTAGAGCTCTGTAGAGGCAGCATAGTATTTCCTTTATAACTGCTGTTGCTGCTGCTGTTTGTATCCTGAAAACATAAATGTCCTAAACCCCTAGTGTGTGTACCAAATGGCACCCTATGCCCTATATAGGGCACTACGCTATGGCCCTGGTCAAAAGTAGTGCACTATAAAGTGAATAGGGTGCCATTTGGGTTGCAGAGGTTGGAGTTACCCTGTGTTTTTTGTTGTTGTTGTTGCTCAGTCTCAACCTCATTCAGTGGAGAAGCACAGCTCTGGCATAGGATGGTCGCTGGTACGCCAGGCCTGGGTTCAAATACTATACTATAGTGGCAGATATGTGGGGGTTGCATTTTTGTGACATATCTATTGGTTTCATTGCAACAGTCTCAATCCGGCACAGAGAAAGTATTGGGAATTATTTCACACATTGAAAGCAGGTTCAGTCAGATGCGGCTGTGGGAAGAGCCTTGATCTCTGTTATCGTTACAGGCCGCTCTGCGGCTTTACACATGGTCCAATCAGTAAAAGAGCTCCTCTCCCTCCATAGCTCTAATTACAGTAACTGGCCCGATCACTGTTTTAGCGGGGGAGGGGCCAGGGGAGCTGCAGGCAGGCCTCGCTCTCCTCTCTTCTCCTGGGTGTTTGCAGAGAGCTCTCTGACATGTTGACACAGATTACTTCAGATCCTTGGCCTCCTCCTTGTCAGAACTCCCTCCTACCCTCATCCTTCCACAACAGAGCCTCTGTTTGTCTTGGGCTATGGGGTAGGAGCTACAGGGCAGAAGGGACTATACGGCAGGCGTTATGGGAAAGGGGATAATTTTAGCAGCAGCTGTCACTCTTGGCCTTCTCTACCATCCTGCCAGACATAGTTTAGTTTGAAGGGGTGGGGCCGTAGAGAATGTGTAGCGGAGTAAACATTCTAAACTCACTCCCAAGATTGAAATGCGTCCGCGGCCGCTATTGAAGCCCCACCCAACGTTCTTTTAGCGTAACTGACTGAGACGTCGTCAAGCTGGCGGTCATGATGTCAATGTGTGTCTGCGAGACAGAGGTCACGTGTCATGGTTGGGGCCCAGTAAGAGACAGGGACAAAGAAGTAGCACTGTTAAAGGGTGTATGAAGGGTGTATGAAGGGTGTATGAAGGGTGTATAAAGGGTGTTTGAAGGGTGTATGAAGGGTGTATGAAGGGTGTATGAAGGGTATATGAAGGGTGTTTATGAAACATTCTAACATAACTGTTCCAAAACAACTCAACATCCACCCAGTAGCCTATTCACAACCACTTGTAATCTCATTTCACCTCATAAAAAATAAAAATATAAAAAATACAATTATTTTTTTAAATGTCCATTTGAAGAGACATTCTGAAAAAACTGTCTGGATGTCTGGCAGTTTCTCTGTGACGTCACTACTGGGGGATCCACCGGCTAAACTGGTGGCAGAGGAATCAATGCGCCGCACTGCAAATATTGTGCACGTGTGCAGCATTTTACATGACATAGTTATTCTATGAAATTATTTTGCAAACAAATTGTTCTGACACAATAGCCCATTAGTCAAAATGACATGTCACTACGTTTTCAGATCAGATGTTAGTGTCGATAGAGTGAAAAAGTAGATGAGTTATCGACCTATTTATCACTGAAATGTGCCGATCACAAGAGCTGTAATATCATAATAACACAGTTATTACGTTATGTAAAATCTGAGAGGCAGGGATGGATGGACCAGGGGAAGGTCATTCTAAACAACATGTTAACAGGGATGGATTGACCAGGGGAAGGTCATTCTAAACAACATGTTAACAGGGATGGATGGACCAGGGGAAGTTCCTTCTAAACAACATGTTAACAGGGATGGATGGACCAGGGGAAGTTCCTTCTAAACAACATGTTAACAGGGATGGATGGACCAGGGGAAGTTCCTTCTAAACAACATGTTAACAGGGATGGATGGACCAGGGGAAGTTCCTTCTAAACAACATGTTAACTGTCCAACAGTAGACTACCCTAAAGGTTCCCAACCTTTTCCCACAGGGTCCCCTTTTTCATGTTTCAGAAATAAACATTTGTATTTTTTGTTTATTGAGATACCCTACAGTGTATTCAGAAAGTATTCAGACCCTTTGACTTTCTCCACATTTTGTTAAATTACCAGCCTTATTCTAAAATGGATTTTAAAAAGTCCTCTTCAGTCTACACACAATACCCTATAATGACAAAGCAAAAACAGGTTTTTAGAAATCTTTGCAAATGTACTATACATTTTTAAAAAAAATGAAATAACACATTTCCATAAGTATTCAGACCCTTTAATCAGTACTTTGTTGAAGCACCTTTGGCAGCGACTAAAGCCTTGAGTCTTCTTGGGTATGTTGCTACAAGCTTGGCACACCTGTTTTTGGGGAGTTTCTCCCATTCTTCTCTGCAGAGTGTCACTGCACAGCTATTTTCATGTCTTTCCAGAGATGTTCGATTGGGTTAAAGTCTGGACTCAAGGACACTCAGAGACTTGTCCCGAAGTCACTCCTGCGTTGTCTTGGCTGTGTGCTTAGGGTCGTTGTCCTGTTGGAAGGTGAACCTTCGCCCCAGTCTGAGATCCTGAGCACTCTTGAGCAGGATTTCATCAGTAATGACTCTGTACTTTGCTCTGTTCATCTTTCCTTCGATATTTGTCACATACACATGGTTAGCAGATGTTAATGCGAGTGTCCCGAAATGCTTGTGCTTATAGTTCTGACAGTGCAGTAATATCTAACAAGTAATCTACCAATTTCATAACAACTACCTTATACACACAAGTGTAAAGGAATGGATAAGAATATGTACATAAAAATATATGAATGAGTGATGGCCGAACAGCATAGGCAAGATGCAGTAGATGGTATAGAGTACAGTATATACATATGAGATGAGTAATGTAGGGTACGTAAACATTATATGAAGTTGCATTGTTTAAAGTGGCTAGTGATGCTTTTATTACATCAATTCTTCCATTATTAAAGTGGCTAGTGATAAGTTGATACATTTTTCCATTTATTAAAGTGGCTAGAGTTAAGTCAGTATGTTGGCAGCAGCCACTCAATGAACCTTGAGATAGAAGCTGTTTTTCAGTCTCTCGGTCCCAGCTGTGATGCACCTGTACTGACCTCACCTTCTGGATGATAGCGGGGTGAACAGGCAGTGGCTCGGGTAGTTGTTGTCCTTGATTATCTTTTTGGCCTTCCTGTGACATCGGGTGGTGTAGGTGTCCTGGAGGGCAGGTAGTTTGCCCCTGGTGATGCATTGTGCAGACCTCACTACCCTCTGGAGAGCCCTGCGGTTGTGGGCAGAGCAGTTGCCGTACTAGGTGGGGATACAGCCCGACAGGATGCTCTCGATTGTGCATCTGTAAAAGATTGTGAGTGTTTTCGGTGACAAGCCAAATTTCTTCTGCCTCCTGAGGTTGAAGAGGCGCTGCTGCGCCTTCTTCACCACGCTGTCTGTGTGGGTGGACCATTTCAGTTTGTCCGTGATGTGTACGCCGAGGAACGTAGATAGGGTGCTGTAGATAGGGGGCTGCTCCCTCTGCTGTTTCCTGAAGTCCACAATCATCTCCTTTGTTTTGTTGACATTCAGTGTGAGGTTATTTTCCTAACACCACACTCCGAGCGCCCTCACCTCCTCCCTGTAGGCCGTCTCGTCGATCATGACTAGTCTCCCTGTCCCTGTCGTTGAAAAACATCCCCACAGCATGATGCTGCTACCACCATGTTTCACCGTAGGGATGGTATTGGCAAGCTGATGAATGGTGTCTGGTTTCTTCCAGATGTGACAATTGGCATTCAGGCCAGAGAAACTTGTTTCTGAAGGTTTGAGAGTCTTTAGGTGCCTTTTGGTAAACTCCAAGCAGGCTGTCATGTGCCTTTTACTGAGGAGTGGCTTCCGTCTGGCCACTCTACCATAAAGCCCTGTTTGGTGGAGTGCTGCAGAGATGGTTGCCCTTCTGGAAGGTTCTGCTATCTCCACAGAGGAACTCTGGATCTTTGTCAGAGTGACCATCAGGTTCTTGGTCACCTCCCAGACCAAGGACCTTCTCCCCCGATTGCTCAGTTTGGCCGGGCGGCCAGCTCTAGGAAGAGTCTTGGTGGTTCCAAACTTCTTCCATTTAAGAATGATGGAGGCCACTGTGTTCTTGGGGACCTTCAATGCTGCAGAATTGTTTTGGTACCCTTCCCCAGATCTATGCCTCGACACAATCCTGTTTCAGAGTTCTATGGACAATTCCATCGACCTCATGGCTTTGTTTTTGCTCTGATGTGCACTGTCAACTGTATGACCTTATATAGACAGGTGTGTGCCTTTCCAAATCATGTCCAATCAATTTAATATTTTGTAACTTTTAACACAATTTATTTGGGGAAAAGTAAAGTGGTGTGACTACTTTGTGAAGGCCATGGTTTCTGAAAACTCCTCAAACCTATTAAGTCATTATTGAAGGGCACTGTGCCTGAACAAGGTAGACAGAGAGAGGAGATGGAAGTCCATGGGACCACTGGGAACTGGGGCGATAGGTGTGGACATTTCCCACCTCTCAAAACGTTGGCTAATTCTAGTAAAGTAAACAAAGCACTCGCTAGTCTATCCAGGATACTGTAATTTATAGCTTGATGCAAATATGTCGACTACTTAAAGAAATTTTGCAAAGCTGGTGGACAGGGATATCAAATGTGCCATTCTCCTCATTGATGGGCCCGGCGTGGCTTGTAATAGATTTCAGCGCCACAGCCAATTTTACACTTCTACTAGGCTACTGTAGCCAGGGTTCAGGAGTAACGGACTACAAAAAAACTGTAACTGTATTCCGTTACGTTACCGGCAAAAATATTGTAATCTGATTACAGTTATAAAAAAAAGGAGAATTATTTTTAGGATTACTTTAAAATTCAGAAAGTATGTTTGCAGAAAAAGTATTTTACACCTTTCCAAGCTATGTCTTCCAATCATCCAAAGATTATCCAACTTGAATAAACGATTGGGAAGTAGTGCTGTATCCTACGTGAAAAACGGATATCGCTTATTTTTGATATCTACATAAGAGATGTTTTTTCTTATATATCTCCATTGAATTTTTTTTTTACTAAAACTAACAAAACGGGCCGTTTTGAAACTCAGAAAACAATTGACCAAAAAGCAAAAGGACGGTTCACAAATGTATGTATATTTTAACGCAATAATAGTTGAAATTAACACATTTAAGCAGCCTATCAACTATTATTTTTGAGACCAGTGGACAGACAGTGAAAAATGTGCTCATGCAACAGTTGCATTGTGTGGATCCCAGCCTATGGAATAACAGTTTGAGGGAGTTCCTCCCTTCTAAACTCCTCCATGGTTTTGTGCTCCACACTGTCAACAATGAATACCACAAGCTTTTATTGCTCAACGGACTTGGCTAATAACAACCAAGTTCTTATCTACTGGCTTGGTTGTTCTTATCTACTAGCTTGGTGGTTCTTATCTACTAGCTTGGTTGTTCTTATCTACTAGCTTGGTTGTTCTTATCAACTAGCTTGGTTGTTCTTATCTACTAGCTTGGTTGTTCTTATCTACTAGCTTGGTTGTTCTTATCAACTAGCTTGGTTGTTCTTATCAACTAGCTTGGTTGTTCTTATCAACTAGCTTGGTTGTTCTTATCTACTAGCTTGGTTGTTCTTATCTACTAGCTTGGTTGTTCTTATCAACTAGCTTGGTTGTTCTTATCTACTAGCTTGGTTGTTCTTATCAACTAGCTTGGTTGTTCTTATCTACTAGCTTGGTTGTTCTTATCTACTAGCTTGGTTGTTCTTATCAACTAGCTTGGTTGTTCTTATCTACTAGCTTGGTTGTTCTTATCAACTAGCTTGGTTGTTCTTATCTACTAGCTTGGTACCTGATGTTGGAATATGCAGGTGCTTGGTTAGTAGTAGTTACTTGGTTAGTAGTAGTTATGGCTCCCAAGGCACTGCTATTCAGTGCTAGAGGCGTCACTATAGACACCTTGATTCGAATCCAGGCTGTATCACAACCGGCCGTGATTGGGAGTCCCGTAGGGCATCGCAAAATTGGCCCAGCGTTGTCCGGGTTTGGCCGGTGTAGGCCGTCATTGTAAATAAGAATTAGTTCTTAACTGACTTGCCTCGTTTAAATAAAAAAAATATTTAAACAATTGTTACTTGATTGTTCTTACGACCTGGTCATGGATAGATGCAAAACTGTAAGTGCGAAACACTGCATTTAACCATGGCAAGGTGACTGGCAATATGGTCGAATACAAACAGTGTAATTATTCCCTCCGTAAGGCAGTCAAACAGACAAACCGTCAGTACAGAGGCAAAAGTTGAGTCGCAATTCAACGGCACAGACACGAGACTTATGTGGAATGGTCTACAGACAAATAGCGGATTAGAAAGTGAAAACTAGCCAGTGCTTTGATAATCTAGTTAAGGATCATATCACCTCTATCTTACTTGACACCCTAGACCCACTTCAGTTTGCATACTGCCCCAAGAGAGCAACAGAAAATGCAATCGCCATTGCACTGCACACTGCCCTATCCCATCTGGACAAGAGGAATACCTATGTAAGAATTATGTTCATTGGCTATAGCTCAGCCCCATAAGGGTGCATGCTAAGCCCCCTCCTGTACTCCCTGTTCACCAATGCTTTGTGGCCACGCACGCCTCCAACTCAATCATCAAGTTTACCAACAATGACGAGACAGCCTACAGGGAGGAGGTGAGGGCCCTGGTGGAGGGGTGCCAGGAAAATAACCTCTATCTCAACGTCGACAAAACAAAGGAGCTGATCGTGGACTACAGGAAACAGCAGAGGGTGTACCCCCCAATCCACATCGACGGGACCGCAGTGGAGAAGGTGGAAAGCTTCAAGTTCCTTGGCGTACATATCACTGACAATCTGAAATGGTCCACCTACACAGACAGCGTGGTGAAGAAGGGGCAATAGCGCTTGGCCCCTAAAACCCTCACAAACTTTTACAGATGCACAACTGAGAGCATCCTGTCGGGCTGTATCAACGCCTGGAACGGCAACTGCACTGCCCGCAACCGCAGGGCTCTCCAGAGGGTGGTGAGGTCTGCCCACCACATCACTGGGGGCACACTGCCTTCCCTCCAAGACACCTACACCACCCGATGTCACAGGAAGGCCAAAAAGATCATCAAGGACAACAACCACCCGAGCCACTGCCTGTTCACCCCGCTATCGTCCAGAAGGCGAGGTCAGTACAGGTGCATCACAGCTGGGACCGAGAGACTGTAAAACAGCTTCTATCTCAAGGACATCAGATTGTTAAATAGCCATCACTAAACGGCTTCCACCTGGTTACTCAACCCTGCACCTTAGAGGCTGCTGCTCTATATACATAGACATGGAATCACTGGTCACTTTAATAATGGAACACTGGTCACTTTAATAATGTTTACATACTGCTTTACTCATCTCATATGTATCTACTGTATTCTATTCTACTGTATTTTAGTCAATGCCACTCTGACATTGCTTATCCTAAAATGTATATATATTTCTTAATTCCATTATTTTACTGTTAGATGTGTGTGTATTGTTGTGAGTTGTTAGATACTACTGCACTGTTGGAGCTAGGAGCACAAGCATTTCACTACACCTGCAATAACATCTGTTAAATATATGTATGTGACCAAATACAATTTGATTTTATTTGATTTTACGTCTCTCTTTTGATGTTGAAAGTGAGTAAGCCTCTTGTCCGAGCCAAAACGGCCCACCTGGCAGGAGCCCATCTCCTGTTTCTGTAGTGTTAGACAGCTTGATGTCCCTGGATGTTTGTGTCAGTTGTAGCACCCTATTAAACCTGTCCAGTGGTTAGTTGTGCGACGTATCAGATAACACAGTCTGGACACGTTGCATCATAATCTGTCTATTCTCCAAGTGCTTTCTGAATATCATGTCCCCTTTCTATTTAAGGCTGTCATTTGGGGCCATCAACTTTGTGAATGTGTTGATAAGAGGCCAACATGGCCTTCAGCCCTGATACCAGTCAGGGTTGGTTGGGATGCTTAGAGAGGATGGGAGGACAGGCCCGAACATTCTTTGTGTTATAATAAACATCATAACTGTAGTCAGATGACTTCCAACTTCAAACCTCTTCTAACCTGTCCTGTCTGGAATTGGATCAGTCTAACCTGTCCTGTCTGGATTAGGATCAGTCTAACCTGTCCTGTCTGGATTAGGATCAGTCTAACCTGTCCTGTCTGGATTAGGATCAGTCTAACCTGTCCTGTCTGGATTAGGATCAGTCTAACCTGTCCTGTCTGTATTGGGATCAGTCTAACCTGTCCTGTCTGGATTAGGATCAGTCTAACCTGTCCTGTCTGGATTAGGATCAGTCTAACCTGTCCTGTCTGGATTAGGATCAGTCTAACCTGTCCTGTCTGGATTGGGATCAGTCTAACCTGTCCTGTCTGGATTAGGATCAGTCTAACCTGTCCTGTCTGTATTGGGATCAGTCTAACCTGTCCTGTCTGGAATGGGATCAGTCTAACCTGTCCTGTCTGTATTGGGATCAGTCTAACCTGTCCTGTCTATATTGGGATCAGTCTAACCTGTCCTGTCTGGAATGGGATCAGTCTAACCTGTCCTGTCTGGATTAGGATCAGTCTAACCTGTCCTGTCTGTATTGGGATCAGTCTAACCTTTCCTGTCTGGATTGGGATCAGTCTAACCTGTCCTGTCTGGATTGGGATCAGTCTAACCTGTCCTGTCTGGAATGGGATCAGTCTAACCTGTCCTGTCTGGAATGGGATCAGTCTAACCTGTCCTGTCTGGATTGGGATCAGTCTAACCTATCCTGTCTGGATTGGGATCAGTCTAACCTGTCCTGTCTGTATTGGGATCAGTCTAACCTGTCCTGTCTGGATTAGGAATCAGTCTAACCTGTGCTGTCTACGTTGGGATCAGTCTAACCTGTCCTGTCTCTGTTGGGATCAGTGTAACCTGTCCTGTCTGTATTGGGATCAGTCTAACCTGTCCTGTCTGGATTGGAACAGTCTAACCTGTCCTGTCTGTTTTGGGATCAGTCTAACCTGTCCTGTCTGGATTGGGATCAGTCTAACCTGTCCTGTCTGGATTGGGATCAGTCTAACCTGTCCTGCCTGTATTGGGATCAGTCTAACCTGTCCTGTCTGGATTGGGATCAGTCTATCCTGTCCTGTCTGGATTAGGATCAGTCTAACCTGTCCTGTCTGTATTGGGATCAGTCTAACCTGTCCTGTCTGGATTGGGATCAGTCTAACCTGTCCTGTCTGGATTGGGATCAGTCAAACCTGTCCTGTCTGTATTGGATCAGTCTAACCTGTCCTGTCTGGATTGGGATCAGTCTAACCTGTCCTGTCTGTATTGGGATCAGTCTAACCTGTCCTGTCTGGATTGGGATCAGTCTAACCTGTCCTGTCTGTATTGGGATCAGTCTAACCTGTCCTGTCTGTATTGGGATCAGTCTAGCCTGTCCTGTCTGGATTGGGATCAGTCTATCCTGTCCTGTCTGGATTAGGATCAGTCTAACCTGTCCTGTCTGTATTGGGATCAGTCTAACCTGTCCTGTCTGTATTGGGATCAGTCTAACCTGTCCTGTCTGTATTGGGATCAATCTAACCTGTCCTGTCTGTATTGGATCAGTCTAACCTGTCATGTCTGGATTGGATCAGTCTAACCTGTCCTGTCTGGATTAGGATCAGTCTAGCCTGTTTTGTCTGTATTGGATCAGTCTAACCTGTCCTGTCTGGATTGGATCAGTCTAACCTGTCCTGTCTGGATTAGGATCAGTCTAGCCTGTCTTGTCTGTATTGGATCAGTCTAACCTGTCCTGTCTGGATTGGGATCAGTCTAACCTGTCCTCTCTGTCTCTCTCTCTCTCTCTCTCTCTCTCTCTCCCTCCTCTCTGTTCCTCTCTCTCTCTCTCGTCTCTCCCCCTCCCTCCCCCTCTCTGTACCCTTCTCTTTCTCTCTATATATATATATATCTCTCTCCCCCTCCCTCCCCCTCTCTGTCCCCTTCTCTCTCTATCTCTCTCTGTTTCTGTCTCTGTGTTCTGGTAAATCGCAGGTTGTCTAAAGCAGAGAGAGAAAAACGATTCTGTGTTGTTGATACAAACTGAAATAGTCAGTCAGTGTTTGAACTGAAGAGTGTTTAGACGATTATTCATTCATTACCCCCCCCCCCTCCCCCCCTCCCCAATGTCTCTCCTGAAACGTCAACTTGAATACAGCCGCGAATGTTGAGTTAGATCGTTAGATCATAATGTACAATTGAGACATGGAGTCAGAGGATATGAACATATCACACTGGGGGCTGGATGGTCCCCAGGAGGATCTGTTTCTGCCCCTACACAGGAACTCCCTGACTCCAGCCGTGGGATATTTAGACATTCTTAGTCACAGAAAAGATCCTCCAGAGGGTCGTCCACCCCCGTTGGGAACTATGTCCACATTCCTGATGACACAGAGCCTCCTTCCCACTATCTCCTACCGTCCAACAATAAAGACAGCCTCGCTGACAATAGACTGAACGAACTAACACTTTGTCTCTGTCTGACATATTGATCAAATGTATTTATAAAAGCCCTTCTTACATCAGCTGATTAATAAGAATTTGTTATTAACTGACTTGCCTAGTTAAACAAAGGTACAATAACAGAGGGTAGATGGCCAGTTAGCAGAGCTAGGCATGGAACGGATGGTTAGGAAGAGACGATAGACAGCGTGGATGGTCAGGAGTTCAACCTACTGGGTCAGAAATACACCAGAACTGTATAATTACACCACATTTGGGTTACGCCCCAAATGCCCTATGAGTCACGGTTAAAAATACAGTAAGTCTGCCTGTCTAACCTCAGAAACAATGTTACACTTTTGAAATTCAATCTCCCCTATAGTCAATAATACCAGAGAGATCTCCCCTGTAGTCTATAATACTAGAGAGATCTCCCCTATAGTCTATAATACTAGAGAGATCTCCCCTGTAGTCTATAATACTAGAGAGATCTCCCCTGTAGTCTACTGTACTAGAGAGATCTCCCCTGTAGTCTACTGTAATAGAGAGATCTCCCCTGTAGGCTATAATACTAGAGATATCTCCCCTGTAGTCTATAATACTAGAGAGATCTCCCCTGTAGTCTACTGTACTAGAGAGATCTCCCCTGTAGTCTATAATACTAGAGAGATCTCCCCTGTAGTCTACTGTAATAGAGAGATCTCCCCTGTAGTCTATAATACTAGAGAGATCTCCCCTGTAGTCTACTGAACTAGAGAGATCTCCCCTGTAGTCTATAATACTAGAGAGATCTCCCCTGTAGTCTACTGTAATAGAGAGATCTCCCCTGTAGTCTATAATACTAGAGAGATCTCCCCTGTAGTCTACTGAACGAGAGAGATCTCCCCTGTAGTCTACTGTACTAGAGAGATCTCCCCTGTAGTCTATAATACTAGAGAGATCTCCCCTGTAGTCTACTGTAATAGAGAGATCTCCCCTGTAGTCTATAATACTAGAGAGATCTCCCCTGTAGTCTACTGAACTAGAGAGATCTCCCCTGTAGTCTATAATGCTAGAGAGATCTCCCCTGTAGTCTACTGTAATAGAGAGATCTCCCCTGTAGTCTATAATACTAGAGAGATCTCCCCTGTAGTCTACTGAACTAGAGAGATCTCCCATGTAGTCTATAATACTAGAGAGATCTCCCCTGTAGTCTATAATACTAGAGAGATCTCCCCTGTAGTCTATAATACTAGAGAGATCTCCCCTGTAGTCTATAATACTAGAGATATCTCCCCTATAGTCTATAATACTAGAGAGATCTCCCCTGTAGTCTACTGTACTAGAGAGATCTCCCCTGTAGTCTATAATACTAGAGAGATCTCCCCTGTAGTCAACTGTACTAGAGAGATCTCCCCTGTAGTCTACTGTACTAGAGAGATCTCCCCTGTAGTCTATAATACTAGAGAGATCTCCCCTGTAGTCTATAATACCAGAGAGATCTCCCCTGTAGTCTACTGTACTAGAGAGATCTCCCCTGTAGTCTATAATACTAGAGAGATCTCCCCTGTAGTCTACTGTAATAGAGAGATCTCCCCTGTAGTCTATAATACTAGAGAGATCTCCCCTGCAGTCTACTGAACTAGAGAGATCTCCCCTGTAGTCTATAATACTAGAGAGATCTCCCCTGTAGTCTACTGTAATAGAGAGATCTCCCCTGTAGTCTATAATACTAGAGAGATCTCCCCTGTAGTCTACTGAACGAGAGAGATCTCCCCTGTAGTCTACTGTACTAGAGAGATCTCCCCTCTAGTCTATAATACTAGAGAGATCTCCCCTGTAGTCTACTGTAATAGAGAGATCTCCCCTGTAGTCTATAATACTAGAGAGATCTCCCCTGTAGTCTACTGAACTAGAGAGATCTCCCCTGTAGTCTATAATGCTAGAGAGATCTCCCCTGTAGTCTACTGTAATAGAGAGATCTCCCCTGTAGTCTATAATACTAGAGAGATCTCCCCTGTAGTCTACTGAACTAGAGAGATCTCCCATGTAGTCTACTGAACTAGAGAGATCTCCCATGTAGTCTATAATACTAGAGAGATCTCCCCTGTAGTCTATAATACTAGAGAGATCTCCCCTGTAGTCTATAATACTAGAGAGATCTCCCCTGTAGTCTATAATACTAGAGAGATCTCCCCTGTAGTCTATAATACTAGAGATATCTCCCCTATAGTCTATAATACTAGAGAGATCTCCCCTGTAGTCTACTGTACTAGAGAGATCTCCCCTGTAGTCTATAATACTAGAGAGATCTCCCCTGTAGTCAACTGTACTAGAGAGATCTCCCCTGTAGTCTACTGTACTAGAGAGATCTCCCCTGTAGTCTATAATACTAGAGAGATCTCCCCTGTAGTCAACTGTACTAGAGAGATCTCCCCTGTAGTCTATAATACTAGAGAGATCTCCCCTGTAGTCTATAATACTAGAGAGATCTCCCCTGTAGTCTATAATACTAGAGATATCTCCCCTATAGTCTATAATACTAGAGAGATCTCCCCTGTAGTCTACTGTACTAGAGAGATCTCCCCTGTAGTCTATAATACTAGAGAGATCTCCCCTGTAGTCTACTGTACTAGAGATATCTCCCCTATGTTCAGTATTGTCTAATGTTGAGTACAGTTTAATGTTCAGTATTGTTCAGTATTGTCTAACCATGGCCGGTTGTGATACAGCCTGGAATCAAACCAGGGTATGTAGTGATGCCTCTTTCACTGAGATGCAGTGCTTTAGACCTCTGCGCCACTCGGGAGCCCCACAATATTAGACACTTTTAATGTAACATTCCGAAACAGAACAAGCTATGCAAGAGATTCTGTTGTAGGCAGAACACATTGGAGTAGGATTCTTTTACATTGACACACACTCCTCAGCCCATACTCTACGAAGACTGGTGCGGCATAACCAATCAGAGCTTCAGTAGGCCTCTATGCAAATAGACCATTGCCATATATGGATCTCTGCCATTCACATTGAACTGGACTGTGTTTACAGCATGAGCGGTCGTGACTAGCTGAACTGGACTGTGTTTACAGCATGAGCGGTCGTGAGTAGATGTGCTTGTTTTGAAAGAGACCTGAGTGTAGCCCCTGTGTGCACGTTTTGTTCATATCCTTTGCTAGTTAGTGAGTTATTAGCCAAGTTATAAACCATTTGTAGTCAGCAATAGGGGAAGTGATTGTTCCTACAAGAGCACAAAACATGTACATTTCTAGACATCTTTGAAAAGTGAGTCAGGTAAAGAGCTTTGTATTTTAAGACAGGCTTCAATAAGCTAAGTTGCCAATAGTCAGAGGGTAGCATAATTTGTCTGATTCTCTGTAATAATGGTGTGGGAATAATAATGCATTTTATTTTGTCAAATAGTTTTTTGCATCAAACAGCACGACAACATGTTCAGTCACCTCCTTGTCTGAAGGACAAGTGGATAAACAGGTTAATGTCAAATACTGCATGTTCTTTTCAAAAGTCTCATGGATTGTAGGTCTATATTGAACACCACACATTGGCTGATATTGTACGCTGAATGATAGAACAGCTATTCATATGTTAAAATGTTATGGGATGAATGTTTTATGGTGGAGGAGAGTAGCTCACCCCCCAGGTCTGGTCATCTCCAATATGTAGAGAATCTCATACTATACTATACTATACTATACTATACTATACTATACTATACTATACTATACTATACCATACTATACTATACTATACTATACTATACTATACTATACTATACTATACCATACCATACTATACTATACCATACCATACCATACTATAATATACTATACCATACCATACTATACTATACTATAATATACTATACTATACTATACTATACTATACTATACTACACTATACTATACTACACTACACTTCACTACACTACACTGACCTATACTGTAAGACTTTGTTCAGTTGGTGCAGACAGAACCATTTGAACTGACGTAGTGTGGCAACGATGCTGTGCCGTGCCGTGCCGTGCCGTGCTGTGCCGTGCTGTGCTGTGCTGTGCTGTGCTGTGCTGTGGCGACGTGGGCCTCCGTGGGTCTCTCCCTCCGTTAGAAATCAAATACAGGAAGTGTTTTTAGACGAGGCAATATGGTGATGCATCTGGGTAACATCAGGGTTCCATTAGAACACTAACCCACTTCCTCTGTGAAGACTCATCCCCCAACAACATCATCCCTCATCCCTCATCCCCCAACAACATCATCCCCCTTATGGCCTAACCCCTCATCCCTCATACCCCAACAACATCATCCCCCTTATGGCCTGCCCCCTACCCCCTCATCCCTCATACACCAACAATATCATCCCCCTACCCCCTACCCCCTCATCCCTCATCCCTCATACCCCAACAACATCATCCCCTTATGGCCTACCCCCTCATCCCTCATACCCCAACAACATCATCCCCCTTATGGCCTGCCCCCCTCATCCCTCATACCCCAACAACATCATCCCCCTACCCCCTACCCCCTCATCCCTCATACCTCATACCCCAACAACATCATCCCCCTTATGGCCTACCCCCTACCCCCTCATCCCTCATACCCCAACAACATCATCCCCTTATGGCCTACCCCCTCATCCCTCATACCCCAACAACATCATCCCCTGTGATAGCCCAGACCGTCGGCGACTTGGTGATAAAGCATACTGATGTTCACCTAACGACTCCTCAGTGTCGTTACAACTGATCTCCGTTCCTGCTGGATCAACTTGACCTGCAAATCAACCAGACATTGAGCTTCAGGAATACCCTCATTTCCGTAATCTGACCTTCCGTTGTTGTGTTGTTCTGCAGGAGAAAAGGAAAAGACAGTCAGAGATTGAAGACAAGAGGAGACAGCTGGACGATCTGGTGCTGCAGCTCCAACATCTCAAGGTAAACACATCTATCTATAGGAATGTGTGTGTGTGTGTGTGTGTGTGTGTGTGTGTGTGTGTGTGTGTGTGTGTGTGTGTGTGTGTGTGTGTGTGTGTGTGTGTGTGTGTGTGTGTGTGTACGGGGAAACATTCAGCAGAACAGAAGTGTTTACCGTGTGATGCGGCAAAAACAGACTACAGACGTTGTTATGTTAGAAAATGATTTCACCAAAACATGACAGTCCATCATGACTCTGAGGAAATAACTTCCAAACTGCTCTGGAATGACTCTGCCGGATTCACAAGCAGTACAGCCCTGGTCACTTTCCACCACCACTCAGATATGAATTCATTACTTCAGTATATCTTCCTCATATCTCACCCAAACTGCATCTTGAATGGCACCTTAATCCCCATCTCTCTCATACATAGTTCCTTAGCACTGTTATAGGGAATAAGGTGCCATTTGAGATGCAGCCTTTCTGGGTGAGATGCAGCCTTTCTGGGTGAGATGCAGCCTTTCTGGGTCAGATGCAGTCTTTCTGGGTCAGATGCAGTCTTCCTGGTTGAGATGCAGCCTTTCTGGGTGAGATGCAGCCTTTCTGGGTGAGATGCAGCCTTTCTGGGTGAGATGCAGCCTTTCTGGGTGAGATGCAGCCTAAGTCTTTCTGGGTGAGACGCAGCCTAAGTCTTTCTGGGTGAGACGCAGCCTAAGTCTTTCTGGGTGAGATGCAGCCTTTCTGGGTCAGATGAAGTCTTTCTGGGTGAGATGCAGCCTTTCTGGGTGAGATGCAGCCTTTCTGGGTCAGATGCAGCCTTTCTGGTTGAGATGCAGCCTAAGTCTTTCTTGGTGAGATGCAGATTTTCTGGGTGAGATGCAGCCTTTCTGGTTGAGATGCAGCCTTTCTGGGTGAGATGCAGCCTTTCTGGGTGAGATGCAGCCTTTCTGGTTGAGATGCAGCCTTTCTGGGTGAGATGCAGCCTTTCTGGGTGAGATGCAGCCTTTCTGGGTCAGATGCAGTCTTTCTGGGTCAGATGCAGTCTTCCTGGTTGAGATGCAGCCTTTCTGGGTGAGATGCAGCCTTTCTGGGTGAGATGCAGCCTTTCTGGGTGAGATGCAGCCTTTCTGGGTCAGATGAAGCCTTTCTGGGTGAGATGCAGCCTTTCTGGTTGAGATGCAGCCTTTCTGGGTGAGATGCAGCCTTTCTGGGTGAGATGCAGCCTTTCTGGGTCAGATGCAGTCTTTCTGGGTCAGATGCAGTCTTCCTGGTTGAGATGCAGCCTTTCTGGGTGAGATGCAGCCTTTCTGGGTGAGATGCAGCCTAAGTCTTTCTGGGTGAGACGCAGCCTAAGTCTTTCTGGGTGAGATGCAGCCTTTCTGGTTGAGATGCAGCCTTTCTGGATGAGATGCAGCCTTTCTGGGTCAGATGCAGCCTTTCTGGTTGAGATGCAGCCTAAGTCTTTCTTGGTGAGATGCAGATTTTTTGGGTGAGATGCAGCCTTTCTGGTTGAGATGCAGCCTTCCTGGGTCAGATGAAGCCTTTCTGGGTGAGATGCAGTCTTTCTGGGTGAGATGCAGCCTTTCTGGTTGAGATGCAGCCTTTCTGGTTGAGATGCAGCCTTTCTGGGTGAGATGCAGTCTTTCTGGGTCAGATGCAGTCTTCCTGGTTAAGATGCAGCCTTTCTGGGTGAGATGCAGCCTTCTTGGGTCAGATGGAGCCTTTCTGGTTGAGATCCAGCCTTCCTGGTTGAGATGCAGCCTTCCTGGGTGAGATACAGCCTTCCTGGTTGAGATGCAGCCTAAACCTACAGAACATCTCCCTCTCTAACCTCAGTAGGTCATAATGTGACTGTTACTGTCAATGGAGAAGGAGGAAGTGGATTGAGAGAAAAATAAATAAATCAAGTGGTTGTAGTGATCCTGTTGGCCCGGTACTTTCCTATGAGAACTAGTCCCTCTCCTCGTCTCATCATGCCCACTGTTAAACAAACATCTCACTTCCTGGTTCTCTCTCTCTCTCTCTCTCTCTCTCGTCACATAATATTTGTAGTCCAATAGAAATTCACAGCTTGCTATCTGCATTCTATGCTATTTTGGGTGGGTTCGTAAATTCTCTTTGGAGTGCCAGAGTGCGCTCTGGGCATTCGTATATTCAGAGCGTTGTCAGATTTTCCATTCCTAAATTCAGAGCGTTTTGCTCTCGGGGCGTTTAGAGCGCAAGCTCAGGCATTTTCTAACCTGCTACGTGTATAATCCTAACAAGGTGGGAATCTGGAGTCCAAATTAGCCATAGCTCTGTGAGTGAGCAAGATTGAGCTAGCATAATGGTGAACACTTGAACAGGATTTTAACTCTATTAAATATATTTAAACATTTTTGACATTTGGTCTATTTTTCTCTATAATTTAATTTAGCCTAGCAGGGTGGAAATGTATGAGCGGGACATATAGACTAACATCATGGAACACGGACACATAGATAAAACCGAGTGTTTATATTTGCACCAAAGAAATGATGACACTTCCTGAATGTGGTGTCATTGTAGGAAGGGTTTGTTTTCTTAAATGGATAATTACAACAAACTCACAGGGTGGAAAGTGATATCAGAGAAACACAAAAAATCCTAAATAAAACAACAATAAATACAATGATCATGAAAAAAAAAACATTATTGAAGAGAGAGAATTGAACTAAAAAATAATGAAGAAATATTTTAAATATGTTATTATTATAAGGCTTATATGTCTTGTGGAAATGAATGATTAACACTCGTGGAAAAGGCAGAAACACCTACATCCTCTGAGAAAAACAAAAGGGTTGAAAACATATAACATTCGCTTTTAAGATCTATATTTGTGTGTTTTTAAGGTAAACGACACGGGAACTTTAAATTTAAATCCGCATTTTCACGCAAAAATAAGCAGTGCTTTTTCCTAGAGACAGAAAAGACAGGAATGATCCTAGTCCACCACGTCTGTTAGTCGTGATTAAACGTTCTTAAAAAAAAAAACAATGTTAGGAAAAAGCGGGACGATGCTAGCCAACTTCGCTAGCTAGACCTAAGCTATGTTTAGCCTACCGTACAACGTTTCTACCTGGTAGCATCACTTGCAAAGTAATTAAACTAAAACCACTTGTCAGTTATAGTTCACCTTTATTTTATAACATTCATATATCCAAATAATTGTGGCCAATTTTGAGAGATATTGTCACTCATGTATCGGAAATGACATGATCAATGGAAGTTTACCGATCAAAAAAAAAAAAAAAAAAGCACACGGTTTACTTGCTCTATAAGTCTGATTTGTTTTGCATGTAAGGGAATACCCCCCTGACGTCCCTTCATGCATGGAATAATCGGAAATTTGAAGTTCTGACTTTTGCTCTTCTAGAGGTGATGATATCACTAACAAATAGTTAGCATGTCTTTAACAATTCCTTGAAAATGACACGTAGTTGTCAATGGTTTTTAGCTGAGCTAGGGGTCTCCTTGCCCCCCCAGCAGGCAAATCGAACGCTCTGCACCTTTTTATTGTGACGTTTTATTGATAACAAACTATTCTGCAAGTCTCTTATTTAAATATTCGGCTTTGGCATTAGGAGGTGAGATACAGAACCGTCAACCAAGACAATAACATAACTAGCTGTTTCTTTATCACTATCTCATTCATCTCTTACTGTAGCGTCCTGACTATTGTTACTACTCATTCATGTCCTCATTCATCTCCTACTGTAGTGTCCTGACTATTGTTACTATCTCATTCATCTCTTACTGTAGCGTCCTGACTATTGTTACTACTCATTCATGTCCTCATTCATCTCCTACTGTAGTGTCCTGACTATTGTTACTATCTCATTCACCTCTTACTGTAGTGTCCTGACTATTGTCACTATCTCATTCATGTCCTCATTCATCTCCTACTGTAGTGTCCTGACTATTGTTACTATCTCATTCACCTCTTACTGTAGTGTCCTGACTATTGTTACTACTCATTGAGTATTATTATATTTCCTATTATTATCTATGTGTCATCGTGGATTTGATATCTGTCTCTATGTTTGCTTTGACAATGTATGGTAACATGTTCCATTCCAATAAAGCTATTTGAATTGGAGAGAGAGAGAGAGAGAGAGAGACATTTCTCTCCAGAGAACTAACTTCTCTTTAGTGTAAAACTCTCTCTCTCTGTTTACTCTGTCTCTCCCACAGAGCTGATGTTGTCTATATAATTGTCCCTCGAGTCAGGGATTTATCACACTGACTACATCTCTGAGAGGGTATGCGGTAAGTGCCACTTCCTCGACAGCTAACGATTCTTTACTCTGGAGAACAGAGGGAACAAAGACTCATTCTAAACTCTCTTCAGGCACGGCCACATTTTTTTTGTTAGTGAGAGGTAATTGGCATTAAATGTTGGGCACTTTAACAACAGGGTAATTTACCCTCTCTGAGCAGCAACCACCCGCTGGTGCATCTGATAACTTGGACCAAGAGGAATGGAGAGACAGCCTTTAGTTACTATGCCCCCAGTCTTTAGTTATTATGCCCCCTTCTCTGGAATAGCCTGCCAGAGAACCTGAGGGGAACCAAGAGGCATGGAGAGACAGCCTTTAGTTACTATGCCCCCAGCCTTTAGTTACTATGTCCCCAGCCTTTAGTTACTATGCCCCCAGCCTTTAGTTACTATGCCCCCAGCCTTTAGTTACTATGGGCCCCCAGCCTTTAGTTACTATGCCCCCAGCCTTTAGTTACTATGCCCCAGCCTTTAGTTACTATGCCTCCAGCCTTTAGTTACTATGGGCCCCCAGCCTTTAGTTACTATGCCCCCAGCCTTTAGTTACTATGCCCCCAGCCTTTAGTTACTATGGCCCCAGCCTTTAGTTACTATGGGCCCCCAGCCTTTAGTTACTATGCCCCCAGCCTTTAGTTACTATGCCCCCAGCCTTTAGTTACTATGCCCCCAGCCTTTAGTTACTATGCCCCCAGGCTTTAGTTACTATGGCCCCAGCCTTTAGTTACTATGCCCCCAGCCTTTAGTTACTATGGGCCCCCAGCCTTTAGTTACTATGGCCCCAGCCTTTAGTTACTATGCCCCCAGCCGTTAGTTACTATGGGCCCCAGCCGTTAGTTACTATGCCCCCAGCCTTTAGTTACTATACCCCCAGCCTTTAGTTACTATGCCCCCAGCCTTTAGTTACTATACCCCCAGCCTTTAGTTACTATGCCCCCAGCCTTTAGTTACTATGCCCCCAGCCTTTAGTTACTATGCCCCCAGCCTTTAGTTACTATGCCCCCAGCCTTTAGTTACTATGCCCCCAGCCTTTAGTTACTATGCCCCCAGCCTTTAGTTACTATGGGCCCCCAGCCTTTAGTTACTATGGGCCCCCAGCCTTTAGTTACTATGCCCCCAGCCTTTAGTTACTATGCCCCCAGCCTTTAGTTACTATGCCCCCAGCCTTTAGTTACTATGGGCCCCCAGCCTTTAGTTACTATGGGCCCCCAGCCTTTAGTTACTATACCCCCAGCCTTTAGTTACTATGGCCCCAGCCTTTAGTTACTATGCCCCCAGCCTTTAGTTACTATGGGCCCCCAGCCTTTAGTTACTATGCCCCCAGCCTTTAGTTACTATGGGCCCCCAGCCTTTAGTTACTATGCCCCCAGCCTTTAGTTACTATGGCCCCCAGCCTTTAGTTACTATGGGCCCCCCAGCCTTTAGTTACTATGCCCCCAGCCTTTAGTTACTATGCCCCCAGCCTTTAGTTACTATGGGCCCCCAGCCTTTAGTTACTATGCCCCCAGCCTTTAGTTACTATGCCCCCAGCCTTTAGTTACTATGGCCCCAGCCTTTAGTTACTATGGCCCCAGCCTTTAGTTACTATGGGCCCAGGCTTTAGTTACTATACCCCCAGCCTTTAGTTACTATGGGCCCCCAGCCTTTAGTTACTATACCCCCAGGCTTTAGTTACTATGGGCCCCCAGCCTTTAGTTACTATGCCCCCAGGCTTTAGTTACTATGCCCCCAGCCTTTAGTTACTATGGGCCCCCCAGCCTTTAGTTACTATGCCCCCAGCCTTTAGTTACTATGGGCCCCCAGCCTTTAGTTACTATGCCCCCAGCCTTTAGTTACTATGCCCCCAGCCTTTAGTTACTATGCCCCCCCCAGCCTTTAGTTACTATGCCCCCAGCCTTTAGTTACTATGCCCCCCCCAGCCTTTAGTTACTATGCCCCCAGCCTTTAGTTACTATGCCCCCAGACTTTAGTTACTATGCCCCCAGCCTTTAGTTACTATGCCCCCAGCCTTTAGTTACTATGGCCCCAGCCTTTAGTTACTATGGGCCCCCAGCCTTTAGTTACTATGGGCCCAGGCTTTAGTTACTATACCCCCAGCCTTTAGTTACTATGGGCCCCCAGCCTTTAGTTACTATACCCCCAGGCTTTAGTTACTATGGGCCCCCAGCCTTTAGTTACTATGCCCCCAGGCTTTAGTTACTATGCCCCCAGCCTTTAGTTACTATGGGCCCCCAGCCTTTAGTTACTATGCCCCCAGCCTTTAGTTACTATGGGCCCCCAGCCTTTAGTTACTATGCCCCCAGCCTTTAGTTACTATGCCCCCAGCCTTTAGTTACTATGCCCCCCCCCAGCCTTTAGTTACTATGCCCCCAGCCTTTAGTTACTATGCCCCCCCCAGCCTTTAGTTACTATGCCCCCAGCCTTTAGTTACTATGCCCCCAGACTTTAGTTACTATGCCCCCAGCCTTTAGTTACTATGCCCCCAGCCTTTAGTTACTATGGCCCCAGCCTTTAGTTACTATGCCCCCAGCCTTTAGTTACTATGGCCCCAGCCTTTAGTTACTATGCCCCCAGCCTTTAGTTACTATGCCCCCAGCCTTTAGTTACTATGCCCCCAGTCTTTAGTTACTATGCCCCCAGCCTTTAGTTACTATGGCCCCCAGCCTTTAGTTATTATGTCCCCAGCCTTTAGTTACTATGGGCCCCCAGCCTTTAGTTACTATGCCCCCAGCCTTTAGTTACTATGACCCCAGCCTTTAGTTACTATGGGCCCCCAGCCTTTAGTTACTATGCCCCCAGCCTTTAGTTACTATGCCCCCAGCCTTTAGTTACTATGCCCCCAGCCTTTAGTTACTATGCCCCCAGCCTTTAGTTACTATGCCCCCAGCCTTTAGTTACTATGCCCCCAGCCTTTAGTTACTATGGGCCCCCAGCCTTTAGTTACTATGGCCCCCCAGCCTTTAGTTACTATGCCCCCAGCCTTTAGTTACTATGCCCCCAGCCTTTAGTTACTATGCCCCCCCAGCCTTTAGTTACTATGCCCCCAGCCTTTAGTTACTATGCCCCCAGCCTTTAGTTACTATGCCCCCAGCCTTTAGTTACTATGGGCCCCCAGCCTTTAGTTACTATGGGCCCCCATCCTTTAGTTACTATGGCCCCAGCCTTTAGTTACTATGCCCCCAGCCTTTAGTTACTATGCCCCCAGCCTTTAGTTTCTATGCCCCCAGCCTTTAGTTACTATGGGCCCCCAGCCTTTAGTTACTATGCCCCCAGCCTTTAGTTACTATGCCCCCAGCCTTTAGTTACTATGCCCCCAGCCTTTAGTTACTATGCCCCCAGCCTTTAGTTACTATGCCCCCAGCCTTTAGTTACTATGCCCCCAGCCTTTAGTTACTATGGGCCCCCAGCCTTTAGTTACTATGCCCCCAGCCTTTAGTTACTATGGGCCCCCAGCCTTTAGTTACTATGCCCCCAGCCTTTAGTTACTATGGGCCCAGCCTTTAGTTACTTTGCCCCAGCCTTTAGTTACTATGCCTCCAGCCTTTAGTTACTATGGGCCCCCAGCCTTTAGTTACTATGTCCCCAGCCTTTAGTTACTATGCCCCCAGCCTTTAGTTACTATGGGCCCCCAGCCTTTAGTTACTATACCCCCAGCCTTTAGTTACTATGGCCCCCAGCCTTTAGTTACTATGCCCCCAGCCTTTAGTTACTATGTCCCCATCCTTTAGTTACTATGCCCCCAGCCTTTAGTTACTATGGCCCCAGCCTTTAGTTACTATGCCCCCAGCCTTTAGTTACTATGGGCCCCCAGCCTTTAGTTACTATGCCCCCAGCCTTTAGTTACTATGGGCCCCCAGTCTTTAGTTACTATACCCCCAGCCTTTAGTTACTATGGCCCCCAGCCTTTAGTTACTATGGGCCCCCAGTCTTTAGTTACTATGCCCCCAGCCTTTAGTTACTATGGCCCCAGCCTTTAGTTACTATGCCCCCAGTCTTTAGTTACTATGCTCCCAGCCTTTAGTTACTATGGGCCCCCAGTCTTTAGTTACTATGCCCCCAGCCTTTAGTTACTATGGGCCCCCAGTCTTTAGTTACTATGTCCCCAGCCTTTAGTTACTATGCCCCCAGACTTTAGTTACTATGCCCCCAGCCTTTAGTTACTATGCCCCCAGCCTTTAGTTATTATGCCCCCAGCCTTTAGTTACTATGCCCCCAGTCTTTAGTTACTATGGGCCCCCAGTCTTTAGTTACTATGTCCCCAGCCTTTAGTTACTATGCCCCCAGCCTTTAGTTATTATGCCCCCAGCCTTTAGTTACTATGCCCCCAGTCTTTAGTTACTATGGGCCCCCAGTCTTTAGTTACTATGTCCCCAGCCTTTAGTTACTATACCCCCAGCCTCTGGAATAGCCAGAGAACCTGAGGGGGACTGAAACTGTTTTTAAAGAGATGTTAAAACACTGATATTGTGGACATATATTAAAGAGATTTTTTTTTAAAACACCTTTTTAGCTTCTCAGTTTTTATTGTTTTTCTTTAGCTTTTTATCGTCTTATGTTTGTTGTGTAGTAAATATGTCATTGTTTTAATTATTGTTTTCCTGTAAAGCACATTGTATTGCATTCCATGTCTGAAATGTGTTTTATAACTAAATCTTCATTTGATTTGACTTGTTGTTACCAGAGCCCAATGTGTCCTGGTCAAAGTAGTGCACTAAATAGGGAATGTTGTTCCATTTGGGACGAAGCCTGTGGCTTTGGGATAGTTGAAAGGACAGTTGAGGTACCTGAGGGACTTACTGCACAAAAACATCAAAATAAGTTACAGATTTCTAGAGTTATCTTAGATTCATTCTGACTATTTTGAGGAAGTGATACTGCCTTCCGTCGTATAGTGTCTCATGGGGGACAAACATCAGTAACTGCCACAGAACTGAAATCTTGTTTTTCTTAATAAGAAACAGAAAAACACACATGAAATCAATAGTTCAGTCGCTCTTAAGCTGTCTGTCTGTCTGTCTGTCTGTCTGTCTGTCTGTCTGTCTGTCTGTCTGTCTGTCTGTCTGTCTGTCTGTCTGTCTGTCAATTCAATTTCAATTTAAGGGCTTTATTGGCATGGGAAACATACGTTAACATTGCCAAAGCAAGTGAAAACTAAACAAAAGATACTAAACAAAAGTGAAATAAACTATACAAAAAGTTCCAATAGAATAAAGACATTTTAAATCTAATATTATGTCTACATACAGTGTTGTAACTGTGCAAATAGTTAAAGTACAAAAGAGAAAATAAATAAACATAAATATGGGTTGTATTTACAATGGTGTTTGTTCTTCACTAGTTGCCCTTTTCTTGTGGCAACGGGTCACAGATCTTGCTGCTGTGATGTCACACTGTGGTATTTCACCCAGTAGATATGGGAGTTTATCAGAACAATAATAATAATACAATTCTTTGTGGCTCTGTGTCTCTCTCTCTCTCTTTGTCTCTCTCTCTATATTTTCCTGTTGTCTCTCTATCTTCTCTGTCTCTCTGTCACCAGTCTAAAGCCATGAGAGAGCGTTGGCTCCTACAAGGCACGCCCCCTGGAACTAACGACGAAGACGATGGTCGAAGAAGACAGCTGGAGAAGGACGAAGAGCAGGGAAAGAGACTGGAGGACACTATTCATAGGTACACACACAGAGCAAGAAGAGAATGGGGGACACTATTTACAGGTACACACATAGGAGAGGAAGAGACTGTGGACACTATTTACAGGTACACACATAGGAGAGGAAGAGAATGGGGGACATTATTTACAGGTACACACATAGGAGAGGAAGAGAATGGGGGACATTATTTACAGGTACACACATAGGAGAGGAAGAGACTGGAGGACACTATTTACAGGTACACACATAGGAGAGGAAGAGACTGGGGGACACTATTTATGGTTGCACACACATGCAGTTAGTGATAGGAAACAGGGGCTTTCTGAAGCCTTTCACCAAACTGTGCCAAGAACAGTTCCTCTGAACACAACGCTCATTAGTGACATCTGGTGGTCAGCAATAAAAAGCAGCGTTTGACATTCATATCAAAGTTTTTTTCCCTTCCACAATATTCATCAAATCTCCGTGGCTCAGAGGTTAGTCGCAGGTCTTAGTAGACTAGAATCAGTTACCGTTCCAGATTGAAACCTTCCATCATCCGTCCCCTTGTTGCTGTGAATCCCTTGTTTTCGCTGTAAAAAAAACTGAGTATGTGGCATTATTTAGAATGCTTAAGACAAAAGCTTAATACTATATTAAATAAAACAAATTGTTTGAACAACAATGTGCAGAAAGTGTACTGAAATAAAATCTATTTGTAATAATAATAAGCCTTCGCCAAGATTCAACCTCATTTTCCTCTGTCAGTGTTCTGGTCCCTGACTCTACTCACTGAGCAACCAGTCAGATGACACTACATTATTAACAAATCCTGACTACATTGTAGGCTGAACTACGGTGTCCAGTAGGGGTCAGTGTTCTGGTCCCTGACTCTACTCACTGAGCAACCAGTCAGATGACACTACATTATTAACAAATCCTGACTACATTGTAGGCTGAACTACGGTGTCCAGTAGGGGTCAGTGTTCTGGTCCCTGACTCTACTCACTGAGCAACCAGTCAGATGACACTACATTATTAACAAATCCTGACTACATTGTAGGCTGAACTACAGTGTTCAGTAGAGGTCAGTGTTTGAATGCAACTTGGAATAGAAGAAAAGCACCAGAAAATCAGCCGGGATCTCGCAAGTGATCAAACAAAGCTTCAAACGTCATTGATCACGTGATAATGTCACTTTAAAGCCTTCCCTGTGGCTCAGTTGGTAGAGCATGGTGTTTGCAATGCCAGGGTTGTGGGTTCAATTCCCACGGGGGGCCAGTACAAAAAAAATGCATGAAATGAAAATGAAATGTATATATTCTCTACTGTAAGTTGCTTTGGATAAGAGTGTCTGCTAAATGACTAAAATGTAAATATAAAATGTTAAAACGAGCATCGGTAGGTACATTGTGTCACGTCTGCTCCCCCCACCACCACCTGTCGCTTGAGGGCGCCATGCTGACCTGCGTCACACACTCCTGTCATTACAATACGCACACCTGCCTTCCCTCGTCACGCGCATCAGCGATAGTGGACTCAGTCCTCATCTGTTTATTACCTCCCCTACGTATCTGTCAGGTTCCGTGCTGATGCATCGATTGTGTTTTGTCTGTGTTCTTAGTTTGCTGACGCTGTTCCTGTCTCGTTCCATGTCCGTTCACGCTGTTCCTGTCTCGTTCCACGTCCGTTCACGCTGTTCCTGTCTCGTTCTTTATTAAATGTTTTACTTCCCCGTACCTGTTTACGTCTCTCCAGCGTCATTCCACGTGACACATTGTGTCATATCAGTAGTGCTTTGAAAACTGCATCGGAGCATCGGAGCTCTGGCATCACTCGTCCCATCATTACATTACAGTGTTGATTCTGTTCTGTTTTTGGAGACGCATCAGTAAGTACTTTTAATGTCTTGTGCTGACAAGTTGATGTATCTGAACACATGAGCGTCTGTGAGTGTTGCTCCATGTTGTTGTCCAGAGGAAGTGTCCGTGTTGTTGTCCAGAGGAAGTGACCATGTTGTTGTCCAGAGGAAGTGTCCATGTTGCTGTCCAGAGGAAGTGTCCATGTTGTTGTCCAGAGGAAGTGTCCGTGTTGTTGTCCAGAGGAAGTGTCCATGTTGTTGTCCAGAGGAAGTCTCCGTGTTGTTGTCCAGAGGAAGTGTCCGTGTTGTTGTCCAGAGGAAGTGTCCGTGTTGCTGTCCAGAGGAAGTGACCATGTTGTTGTCCAGAGGAAGTGTCCGTGTTGTTGTACAGAGGAAGTGTCCGTGTTGTTGTCCAGAGGAAGTGTCCGTGTTGTTGTCCAGAGGAAGTGTCCGTGTTGTTGTCCAGAGGAAGTGTCCATGTTGTTGTCCAGAGGAAGTGTCCGTGTTGTTGTCCAGAGGAAGGGCTTCCTGCTTTAGTTTAGCTTCTAATTACCACATCTTCAAAGTCCTTGATTGCGTCGTCCGTGTACCTATTGGAGACGGGATGAAAATTGAAGAAGGTCTGGTGTGTCGGCTAATGTAGAGGTGATATGATCCTTAACTAGCCTGTCAAACCCCTTGATGATGAACAAAAAAAAAGTGAGCGTTACGGGGCGATAGTCATTTAGTTCAGTTACCTTGGCTTTCCAGGATCAGGGGCCTTGTCTACTGGTTACAGTGCGACAGTGTTGAGGCTGCTGGGGAACTCAACATCTTATGAATGAATGGGCCTAAATGTCATTCATAAAGTTTCATTCATGTCTGTTATGGCAGGTAATTTCGTAGTTAATGCATGGTTTCTTTATGTAGATGAAGTTTGATTGAAAGTCAGAGCCTTGATATCTTGCTCAGTATGTAACACAGTCACTGAGTCATTCGCATGTGAAAGACCCATTCTTCATGATTTTCCCATAACATAACATTTCAACTGTTCAGAAGAGGCCACTATATTAAGTGGTATTCATTGAAGACACCTGATAGGCATAACTAATAAATAGGACGTACGTTTTTTTTGTGCACTAGATTTTCTGATGAAGCAGTTTAAAACGTTTTCCATATATAGCCACAGAGCATGTCAATAAAGGGCTTTAATATAGCCATAGAGCATGTCATTAAAGGTCTTTAATATAGCCACAGAGCATGTCAATAAAGGTCTTTAATATAGCCATAGAGCATGTCAATAGTGGGCTTTAATATAGCCATAGAGCATGTCAATAAAGGTCTTTAATATAGCCATACAGCATGTCATTAAAGGTCTTTAATATAGCCATAGAGCATGTCAATAAAGGGCTTTAATATAGCCATAGAGCATGTCAATAAGGGGCTTTAATATAGCCATAGAGCATGTCAATAAAGGTCTTTAATATAGCCATAGAGCATGTCAATAAAGGTCTTTAATATAGCCATAGAGCATGTCATTAAAGGTCTTTAATATAGCCACAGAGCATGTCAATAAAGGGCTTTAATATAGCCACAGAGCATGTCATTAAAGGTCTTTAATATAGCCACAGAGCATGTCAATAAAGGGCTTTAATATAGCCATAGAGCATGTCAATAAAGGTCTTTAATATAGCCACAGAGCATGTCAATAAAGGGCTTTAATATAGCCACAGAGCATGTCATTAAAGGTCTTTAATATAGCCACAGAGCATGTCAATAAAGGTCTTTAATATAGCCATAGAGCATGTCATTAAAGGGCTTTAATATAGCCACAGAGCATGTCATTAAAGGTCTTTAATATAGCCACAGAGCATGTCAATAAAGGTCTTTAATATAGCCACAGAGCATGTCAATAAAGGGCTTTAATATAGCCATAGAGCATGTCAATAAAGGGCTTTAATATAGCCACAGAGCATGTCATTAAAGGTCTTTAATATAGCCACAGAGCATGTCAATAAAGGTCTTTAATATAGCCACAGAGCATGTCAATAAAGGGCTTTAATATAGCCATAGAGCATGTCAATAAAGGGCTTTAATATAGCCATAGAGCATGTCATTAAAGGGCTTTAATATAGCCATAGAGCATGTCAATAAAGGGCTTTAATATAGCCACAGAGCATGTCAATAAAGGGCTTTAATATAGCCATAGAGCATGTCAATAAAGGGCTTTAATATAGCCATAGAGCATGTCATTAAAGGTCTTTAATATAGCCATAGAGCATGTCAATAAAGGTCTTTAATATAGCCACAGAGCATGTCAATAGTGGGCTTTAATATAGCCATAGAGCATGTCAATAAAGGTCTTTAATATAGCCATAGAGCATGTCAATAAAGGGCTTTAATATAGCCATAGAGCATGTCCATAAAGGTCTTTAATATAGCCATAGAGCATGTCAATAAAGGTCTTTAATATAGCCATAGAGCATGTCAATAAAGGGCTTTAATATAGCCATAGAGCATGTCCATAAAGGTCTTTAATATAGCCATAGAGCATGTCAATAAAGGGCTTTAATATAGCCATAGAGCATGTCAATAAAGGTCTTTAATATAGCCACAGAGCATGTCATTAAAGGGCTTTAATATAGCCATAGAGCGTGTCAATAAAGGGCTTTAATATAGCCATAGAGCATGTCAATAAAGGGCTTTAATATAGCCATAGAGCATGTCAATAGTGGGCTTTAATATAGCCATAGAGCATGTCAATAAAGGGCTTTAATATAGCCACAGAGCATGTCAATAAAGGTCTTTAATATAGCCATAGAGCATGTCAATAAAGGTCTTTAATATAGCCATAGAGCATGTCAATAAAGGGCTTTAATATAGCCATAGAGCATGTCAATAAAGGGCTTTAATATAGCCATAGAGCATGTCCATAAAGGGCTTTAATATAGCCATAGAGCATGTCAATAGTGGGCTTTAATATAGCCATAGAGCATGTCAATAGTGGGCTTTAATATAGCCATAGAGCATGTCAATAGTGGGCTTTAATATAGCCATAGAGCATGTCAATAGTGGGCTTTAATATAGCCATAGAGCATGTCAATAAAGGGCTTTAATATAGCCATAGAGCATGTCAATAAAGGGCTTTAATATAGCCATAGAGCATGTCAATAAGGGGCTTTAATATAGCCATAGAGCATGTCAATAGTGGGCTTTAATATAGCCATAGAGCATGTCAATAAGGGGCTTTAATATAGCCACAGAGCGTGTCAATAAAGGGCTTTAATATAGCCATAGAGCATGTCCATAAAGGGCTTTAATATAGCCATAGAGCATGTCAATAAAGGTCTTTAATATAGCCATAGAGCATGTCAATAAAGGGCTTTAATATGTTCTTTGCAACAACACTTCAGGCCATTAGACTGTTTAGTCAAACCGTAGCTAACAACCGATCCTGTGTTGTCTAGAGACTAGAGAAGCACATGGACTATTCAGAGAGAGAGAGAGAGACACAGTGAGCCTCTACTGCCTGTGCTATGCTGTGGTATACCTCTCTCTCTTTTCTCTGTGGTATGCTGTGGTATACCTCTCTCTCTTTTCTCTGTGGTAGGCTGAGCTGGTGGCTGAGGATGTGGCAGGTAGGCAAACAGGCTCTATATTTGCCCCCCACTGTGGAATAGAACAGTAGCCCTAAAAATAAACGATGAAAACCAGACACTTTCCACTGCAGAGAGAGACAGACATTTCAGTCCTCTAGTAGAGACGCTGATCCAGAGAGACTTACAGGAGTTCATACCAACAGATGGTTTTGTTTTCTTTCTTCACCTAGTCACCTCAGGGATTCAAACCAGCAACCTTTCGGTAACTGGCTCAACACTCTTAACAACTAGGCTACAGAGACAGCTAGCTAACTATCAGTAGCGTAAGCCATACTCATAAAATAGACACTTCCTCTGGACAATAACATGGACACTTCCTCTGGACAACAACATGGATACTTCCTCTGGACAATAACATGGACACTTCCTCTGGACAACAACACGGACACTTCCTCTGGACAATAACACGGACACTTCCTCTGGACAACAACACGGACACTTCCTCTGGACAACAACATGGACACTTCCTCTGGACAACAACACGGACACTTCCTCTGGACAGCAACATGGACACTTCCTCTGTACAACAACACGGACACTTCCTCTGGACAACAACATGGACACTTCCTCTGGACAGCAACATGGACACTTCCTCTGGACAACAACATGGACACTTCCTCTGGACAACAACATGGACACTTCCTCTGGACAACAACATGGAGCAACACTCACAGACGCTCATGTGAGTGTCTGTGAGTGAGCCTTCCCTGTAGCTCAGTTGGTAGAGCATGGTGTTTGCAACGCCAGGGTTGTGGGTTCGATTCCCACGGGGGGCCAGCACAGAAAAAAAAAAAAATTGTATGAAATGTATGCATTCACTACTGTAAGTCGCTCTGGATAAGAGCATCTGCCAAATGACTAAAATGTAAATGTGTTCAGATACATCAACTTGTCAACACAAGACATTAAAAGTATTTACTGATGTGTCTCCAGAATCAACACTGTAATGTAATGATGGGACGATTGATGCCAGAGCTCCGATGCAGTTTTCAAAGCACTACTGATATGACACAATGTACCTACCGATTCAAAGTGACAGTATCACGTTTGAAACCAGATTGCATAGCGGAGAAGGTACGGTGGGATTCGAAATGGTCAATGATCTGTTTGTTAACTTGGCTTTCGAAGACCTTAGAAAGGCAGGGTAGGGTAGATATAGATCTGTAGCAGTTCGGGTCTAGAGTGTCACCCCCTTTGAGGATCTCAGACGATATGAAAGAGAGGTTGAACATACTAGTAATAGGGGTTGCAACAATTTCAGCGGATCATTTTAGAAAGAGAGGGTCCAGATTGTCTAGCCCGGCTGATTTGTAGGGGTCCAGATTTTGCAGCTCTTTCAGAACATCAGCTGACTGGATTTGGTTGAAGGAGAAGTGGGGAAGGCTTGGGCGAGTTGCTGTGGGGGATACAGTGCTGTTGACCGGGGTAGGGGTAGCCAGGTGGAAAGCATGGCCAGCCATGGAAAAATGCTTATTGAGATTCGCAATAATTACGGGTTTATCGGTGGTGACAGAGTTTCCTATCCTCAGTGCAGTAGGCAGCATGGAGGAGATGTTCATATTCTCCATGGACTTTACAGTGTCCCAGAACTTTTTGGAGTTTGTGCTACAGGATGCAAACTTCTGTTTGAAAAAGCTAGCCTTTGATTTCCTAACTGCCTGTGTTCAGTATATTGGTTCCTAACTCCCCTGAAAAGTTGCATATCACGGGGGCTATTCGATGCTAATGCAGAACGCCACCGGATGTTTTTGTGCTGGTCAAGGGCAGTCAGGTCTGGAGTGAACCAAGGGCTATATTTGTTCTTAGTTCTACATTTTTTGAATGGGGCATGCTTATTTAAGATGGTGAGGAAAGCACTTTTAAAGAATAACCAGGCATCTTCTACTGACGGAATGAGGTCAATATCCTTCCAGGATACCTGGGCCAGGTGGATTAGAAAGGCCTGCTCGCTGAAGTGTTTTAGGGAGCGTTTGACAGTGATGAGGGGTGGTCGTTTGACCGCGGACCCATTATGGATGCAGGCAATGAGGCAGTGATCGCTGAGATCCTGATTGAAAACAGCAGAGGTGTATTTAGAGTGCAGGTTAGTTAGGATGACATCTATGAGGGTGCCCGTGTTTACGGATTTGGGGTTGTACCTGGTAGGTTCATTGATCATTTGTGTGAGATTGAGGGCATCAAGCTTAGATTGTATGATGGCCGGGGTGTTAAGCATATCCCAGTTTAGGTCACCTAACAGCACAAACTCTGAAGATTGATGGGGGGCAATCAATTCACATATGGTATCGAGGGCACAGCTGGGGGCAGAGGGAGGTCTATAGCAAGCGGCAACAGTGAGAGACTTGTTTCTGGAAAAGTGGATTTTTAGAAGTAGAAGCTCGAATTGTTTGGGCACAGACCTGGATAGTAAGACAGAACTCTGCAGGTTTTCTCTGCAGTAGATTGCAACTCCGCCCCCTTTGGCAGTTCTACGATTTGTTAATATAGTGTCATCTGACTGGTTGCTCAGTGAGTAGAGTCAGGGACCAGAACACTGACAGAGGAAAATGAGGTTGAATCTTGGCGAATGCTTATTGTTATTACAAATAGATTTTATGACAATAGACAGAGGAGATGAGAGGAGGAGATGAGAGGACAGGATAGGAGAGGAGAACAGAGGACAGGAAAACAGAGGAGAGGAGAGGAGAGGAGAGGAGAGGAGAGGAGAGGAGAGGAAAACAGAGGAGAGGAGAGGAGAGGAGAGGAGAGGAGCGGAGAGGAGAGGAGAGGAGAGGAGAGGAGAGGAGAGGAGAGGAGAGGAGAGGAGAGGAGAGGAGAGGAGAGGAGAGGAGAGGAGAGGAGAGGAAAACAGAGGAGAGGAAAACAGAGGAAAACAGAGGAGAGGAGAGGAGAACAGAGGACAGGAGAGGAGAGGAGAGGAGAGGAGAGGAGAGGAGAGGAGAGGAGAGGAGAGGAAAACAGAGGAGAGGAAAACAGAGTAGAGGAGAGGAGAGGAAAACAGAGGAGAGGAAAACAGAGGAGAGGAGAGGAGAGGAGAGGAGAGGAGAGGAGAGGAAAACAGAGGAGAGGAAAACAGAGGAGAGGAGAGGAAAACAGAGGAGAGGAAAACAGAGGAGAGGAGAGGAGAGGAGAGGAGAGGAGAGGAGAGGAGAGGAGAGGAGAGGAGAGGAGAGGAAAACAGAGGAGAGGAAAACAGAGGAAAACAGAGGAGAGGAAAACAGAGGAGAGGAGAGGACAGGAAAACAGAGGAGAGGAAAACAGAGGACAACAGAGGAGAGGAGAGGAGAGGAGAGGAGAGGAGAGGAGAGGAGAGGAGAGGAGAGGAGAGGAGAGGAGAGGAGAGGAGAGGACAGGAAAACAGAGGAGAGGAAAACAGAGGAGAGGAAAACAGAGGAGAGGAGAGGAGAGGAGAGGAGAGGAGAGGAGAGGAGAGGAGAGGAGAGGAGAGGAGAGGAGAGGAGAGGAGAGGAGAGGAGAGGAGAGGAGAGGAGAGGAAAACAGAGGAAAACAGAGGAGAGGAGAGGAGAGGAGAGGAGAGGAGAGGAAAACAGAGGAAAACAGAGGAGAGGAGAGGAGAGGAGAGGAAAACAGAGGAGAGGAAAACAGAGGAGAGGAGAGGAGAGGAGAGGAGAACAGAGGAAACAGAAGAGAGGAGAGGAGAACAGAGGAGAGGAGAGGAGAGGAGAGGAGAGGAGAGGAGAGGAGAGGAGAGGAGAGGAGAGGAGAGGAGAGGAGAGGAGAGGAGAGGAGAGGAGAGGAGAGGAAAACAGATGAGAGGAAAAACAGAGGAGAGGAAAAACAGAGGAGACGTAAACAGAGGAGAGGAAAACAGAGGAGAACAGAGGAGAGGAGAGGAAAACAGAGGAGAGGAAAAGAGAGGAGAGGAGAGGAGAGGAGAGGAGAGGAGAGGAGAGGAGAGGAGAGGAGAGGAGAGGAGAGGAGAGGAGAGGAGATAAATAACATCTCTGGGAATTTATGCTGTATTATATTCAGTGTGATAGTTTGCCATCCAGGCAGAGAGAAATGAGCTGGTCAATGTTTGTTAACGGGCAGAGCAGGAACTGACTTGGACCAGAAACCGACCCAGGCATTTCAAACAGATCGACCCCTATTGTTGGCCAAGTAATGATTGTTCTGCACTAGACCTGAGAGTTCATTCTAGGGAAGTGTTCCAGTGTTTATCTAGTCTCTCTGTCTGTGTTACAGAGTGAGAGTGATACCTAATATGGTGAGTAGCTTACATTGGGACTTGTCCTCAGTTCTTCCACAGCAGACAGAGAGGAAGGAAGGAAAGGAGAGGTGGATTAAAGAGGAGAGGCATGGTGTTTTATATTCCATGATAAGCAGTCAGACCTCTGTTTTATATTCCATGATAAGCAGTCAGACCTCTGTATGATATTTCATGATAAGCAGTCAGACCTCTGTATTATATTCCATGATAAGCAGACAGACCTCTGTATTATATTCCATGATAAGCAGACAGACCACTGTATTATATTTCATGATAAGCAGACAGACCACTGTATTATATTTCATGATAAGCAGTCAGACCTCTGTATTATATTTCATGATAAGCAGTCAGACCTCTGTATTATATTTCATGGTAAGCAGTCAGACCTCTGTATTATATTCCATGATAAGCAGTCAGACCACTGTATGATATTCCATGATAAGCAGTCAGACCTCTGTATGATATTTCATGATAAGCAGTCAGACCTCTGTATTATATTCCATGATAAGCAGACAGACCACTGTATTATATTTCATGATAAGCAGACAGACCACTGTATTATATTTCATAATAAGCAGACAGACCTCTGTATTATATTTCATGATAAGCAGTCAGACCTCTGTATTATATTTCATGGTAAGCAGTCAGACCTCTGTATTATATTCCATGATAAGCAGTCAGACCACTGTATGATATTCCATGATAAGCAGTCAGACCTCTGTATTATATTCCATGATAAGCAGACAGACCTCTGTATTATATTCCATGATAAGCAGTCAGACCACTGTATTATATTCCATGGTAAGCAGTCAGACCTCTGTATTATATTCCATGATAAGCAGACAGACCTCTGTATTATATTCCATGATAAGCAGTCAGACCTCTGTATTATATTTCATGATAAGCAGTCAGACCTCTGTATTATATTCCATGATAAGCAGTCAGACCTCTGTATTATATTTCATGGTAAGCAGACAGACCTCTGTATTATATTTCATGATAAGCAGACAGACCTCTGTATTATATTTCATGATAAGCAGCCAGACCACTGTATTATATTCCATGATAAGCAGACAGACCACTGTAATATATTTCATGATAAGCAGATAGACCTCTGTATGATATTTCATGATAAGCAGACAGACCTCTGTATTCATTGCATTCTTTAATCTGTGACAGCCTCCCAAATAGCACACTAGCCCCTGTGCAGTGCACTACTGTTGTCCAGAGCCCATTAGGAATAGGGTGCTATTTGGTATGTACACTATGTGAACTGTGCTGCCAGGCCGCTCTGCTCTGCTCTGGTCCTTAACACACAATATACACACTAGAGGTCGACCGATTAGTACAACTAAGATTCAATAACACCACAACATGTTCCACAACGCACAGCAGGCTAGGTCATCTCTACTGGAATCAGCGATAATATAGAGGACGAGGAACAGGAGGAGGAGGTGGGAGAAGGAGGAGGCAGATGAGGAGATTGAGGAAGAGGAGGAGGAAGAGAAGGAGGAGGAAGAGATGGAAGACGAAGGAGGACGTACACTGTTAGAGGGTATGCTACATACCTCAGGTCTCCTCTTAGAGGGTATGCTACGTACCTCAGGTCTCCTGTTAGAGGATATGGTATGCTACGTACCTCAGGTCTCCTGTTAGAGGATATGGTATGCTACGTACCTCAGGTCTCCTGTTAGAGGGTATGCTACGTACCTCAGGTCTCCTGTTAGAGGGTATGCTACGTACCTCAGGTCTCCTGTTAGAGGGTATGCTACGTACCTCAGGTCTCCTGTTAGAGGGTATGCTACTTACCTCAGGTCTCCTGTTAGAGGGTATGCTACGTACCTCAGGTCTCCTGATACAGGGTATGCTACATACCTCAGGTCTCCTGTTAGAGGATATGGTATGCTACGTACCTCAGGTCTCCTGTTAGAGGATATGGTATGCTACATACCTCAGATATCCTGTTAGAGGATATGGGATGCTACATACCTCAGGTCTCCTGTTAGAGGGTATGGAATGCTACATACCTCAGGTCTCCTGTTACAGGGTATGGTATGCTACATACCTCAGGTCTCCTGTTAGAGGGTATGCTACATACCTCAGGTCTCCTGTTAGAGGATATGGTATGCTACATACCTCAGGTCTCCTGTTAGAGGATATTATATGCTACATACCTCAGGTCCTCTGTTACAGGGTATGGTATGCTACATACCTCAGGTCTCCTGTTAGAGGATATGGTATGCTACATACCTCAGGTCTCCTGTTAGAGGATATGGTTTATGCTTGATGTACATCCCTACACCACCTTGTCTGTTTCTGTCTCTCCTATAGAGAACATCTCCTCAGATATCCACCACAGAGCTGGGACTTTCAGTGTGTGTTGGAGGGGAGTGGAACTTCATCACCACACACTCATACACTCACCGGGCAGTTTATTAGGTACACGCCCCCCCCGTTCACCAAAAAGGATGGCTCTTAAAGCAGGCAGACAGGAATTCAGTTACTGTTCAATTGAACATTAGAAATGGACAAAACTAGCGACTTTAAGCCTGGTATGATCGGTGCCTGGTATGATCTTAGCCTGGTCTGATCTGAGCCTGGTATGATCTGAGCCTGGTATGATCTGAGCCTGGTATGATCTGAGCGTGGTATGATCTGAGCCTGGTATGATCTGAGCCTGGTATGATCTGAGCCTGGTATGATCTGAGCGTGGTATGATCTTAGCCTGGTATGTTCTGAGCCTGGTATGATCTGAGCCTGGTATGATCTTAGCCTGGTATGATCTGAGTCTGGTATGATCTGAGCCTGGTATGATCGGTGCCTGGTATGATCGGTGCCTGGTATGATCTGAGCCTGGTATGATCTGAGCCTGGTATGATCTGAGCGTGGTATGATCGGTGCCTGGTATGATCTGAGCCTGGTATGATCTGAGCCTGGTATGATCTGAGCCTGGTATGATCTGAGCCTGGTATGATCTGAGCCTGGTATGATCTTAGCCTGGTCTGATCTGAGCCTGGTATGATCGGTGCCAGGTGCACCAGTTCCAGTACCTCAGAAACAGCCTCCTGGGCTTTTCACGCACGACAGTGTCTCGGGTTTACTGAGAACGATGCAACAAACAAAAACATCCAGTCAGCAACAGTCCTGTAGGTGAAAACAGCTGGTTGATGAGAGAGGTTGAAAGGAGAATGGGAAGAATCATGCAAGTTAACAGGCGAGCCACAAACAGACAGCATCTCACCAACACTGGACAACTGAGGAGTGGAAAAACATTGCCTGGTCTGACGAATTTCAGTTCCTGTTGCATCATGCTGATGGCAGTCAGGATTTGGCGTAAGTAGAATGAGACCATGGACTCATGCTGCCAGGCTGGTGACGGTGGTGGACAGCTGTCCAATCTGCAGCAACTGAGTGATGTCATTGTATCAGCATGGGCCAACATCCCTGTTGAACATTTATGACTTGTAGAATCCATGCCCCGAAGAATACAGGTTGTTCTGAGGGCAAAGTGGGATCCGAGCCGGTACTAGATGGGAGAACTTTGGAAACTGGCACACACATACATACACACATACATACACACACACAGAAACAGACACACACAGAAACACACACACAGAAACAGACACACACACACACAGACAGACACACAGACAGACAGACACACACACACACACAGACACACACACACAGACATGCACACACATACATACACACACACAGAAACACACACACAGGCACACACACACTGGCACATACACACACAGACACACACATAAACACATACACACACACACACACACAGACAGACACACAGACAGACACACACACACACAGACAAACACATACACAGACACACACACAGGCACACACACACACACACTGGCACATACACACATACACACACACACACACACACAGCGGAGGCCTCGGAGACCAATCAGCTCGGCTGGGAGATTCAGACAGGAAGAGAGAGAAGGAGAACAGGAAGTCAGGATTGGGAGGGGAGCATATGGGAGGACATCATCATTACCTTAGCCAATGCCTCTCCCTCTCTATCTCTTCTTCTCTCTCTCTCTGTCTCTCTTTCTCTCTCTCTCTCTCTCTCTCTCTCTCTTTTGTTCTCTCACTCCGCTGCGCTGCAATTGAAACTAGTTGCTCTGATCAAAGTAGCCACCGTATTAACATTCAGGGTGAGTGATGATGATGAGGCTCCAACCAGAGAAGAGAGAAGGAGGTGTTTCCTCTCCTCATCTCTGCTGAGGGGGGAAGGGAGTTTGTCAGTACGCAGTTCTTTACACATGCTGAGAGAAATCCAGAAAGCCTGTACAGTACACTCACAGTGTTCTAATTCCCTCTTCTTCTAATCAGGCTTCTCGCAGGGCAGCTTCATGGTCCTCTCCCCATCTGACTGGTGACTGGCTCATATCAATCTGTTGTATACTATTACCTACTACACTTTGCTGTAGCATTATGGTCTGACAAAAGAGCCTGATCGTGGACTATAGGAAACGGAGGGTCATAATGCTTCAGGGCCATAACACCTCTTTCAATAGATTTATCACAGGGCCTCAGAGTCTCAAAAAGTTATAAAACTGCACCATTGAGAGCATCTTGACTGGCTGCATCACCGCCTGGTATGGCAACTGCTCGGCGCTACAGAAGGTGGTGCGTACGGCCGAGTACATCACTGGGACCTCCATACCAGGCGGTGTCAGACTCCAGCCTCCCAAGCCATAGATTATACCAGGCGGTGTTGACCCTCTGCTAATACATAGTTAGTCCAAGTAGCTATTTGGTTAACTGTTTAATAAGTATCTACATTGACCTGTTTTGTACTAACTCTTTTTGACTCTACCCAACACACTGGACTCTACCGACTCACTGGACTCTACCCAACACACTGGACTCTACCCAACACACTGGACTCTACCCAACACACTGGACTCTACCGACTCACTGGACTCTACCCACACACTGAACTCTACCCAACACACTGGACTCTACCGACTCACTGGACTCTACCCACACACTGGACTCTACCCAACACACTGGACTCTACCGACTCACTGGACTCTACCCACACACTGGACTCTACCCAACACACTGGACTCTACCCAACACACTGGACTCTACCGACTCACTGGACTCTACCCACACACTGGACTCTACCCAACACACTGGACTCTACCCAACACACTGGACTCTACCGACTCACTGGACTCTACCCAACACACTGGACTCTACCCAACACACTGGACTCTACCTACACACTGGACTCTACCCAGCACACTGGACTCTACCCAACACACTGGACTCTACCCAACACACTGGACTCTACCCACACACTGGACTCTACCCACACACTGGACTCTACAGACACACTGGACTCTACCCAACACACTGGACTCTACCAACACACTGGACTACACCCAACACACTGGACTACACCCAACACACTGGACTCTACCCAACACACTGGACTCTACCCACACACTGGACTCTACCCACACACTGGACTCTACCCACACACTGGACTCTACACACACACTGGACTCTACCCCACCACTGGACTCTACCCACACACTGGACTCTACCCAACACACTGGACTCTACCCAACACACTGGACTCTACCCAACACACTGGACTCTACCCAACACACTGGACTACACCCAACACACTGGACTCTACCCACACACTGGACTCTACCCACACACTGGACTCTACCCACACACTGGACTCTACCCACACACTGGACTCTACCCAACACACTGGACTCTACCCACACACTGGACTCTACCCACACACTGGACTCTACCCAACACACTGGACTCTACCCAACACACTGGACTCTACCCAACACACTGGACTCTACCCCACACACTGGACTCTACCCCACACACTGGACTCTACCCAACACACTGGACTCTACCCCACTCACTGGACTCTACCCCACTCACTGGACTCTACCCACACACTGGACTCTACCCAACACACTGGACTCTACCCCACACACTGGATTCTACCCCACACACTGGACTCTACCCCACACACTGGACTCTACCCAACACACTGGACTCTATCCAACACACTGGACTCTACCCAACACACTGGACTCTACCCAACACACTGGACTCTACCCAACACACTGGACTCTACCCACACACTGGACTCTACCCAACACACTGGACTCTACACAACACACTGAACTCTACCCAACACACTGGACTCTACCCACACACTCACACATACTTACACTGGCACTCCAACACACACACACACACACACACACACACTTCCACACTCATCACATACGCTGCTGCTACTGTCTACTATCTATCTTGTTGCCTAGTCACTTCACCTCTACCAATAGGTATTTATCTACCTCAATTACCTCGTACCCAAATCAAATCAAATTGTATTGGTCACATACACGTGTTTAGCAGATGTTATTAATCACATACACGTTAGCAGATGTTATTAATCACATACACGTGTTTAGCAGATGTTATTGTGGGTGTATTGAAATGCCTGTGTTTCTAGTTCCGACAGTGCAGTAATATCTAACAAGTAGTATCTAACAATTTCACAACAAACACCCAATACACACACATCTAAGTAAATGGATGGAATAAGAATATATGGATGAGCAATGTCAGAGTGGCATAGGCTGAGATACAATAGATAGTACAGAATACAGTATATACATATGAGATGAGTAATGCAAGACATGTAAACATTATTAAAGTGGCATTATATAAACCTCTTAAAGTGAGTAGTGATCCATTTATTAAAGTGGCCAATGATTTCAAGTCTGTATGTAGGCAGCAGCCTCTCTGTGTTAGTGATGGCTGATTAACAGTCTGATGGCCTTGAGATAGAAGCTGTTTTTCAGTCTCTTGGTCCCAGATTTGATGCACCTATACTGACCTCGCTTTCTGGACGATAGCGGGGTGAACAGGCAGTGGCTCAGGTGATTGTTGTCCTTGATGATATTTTTTGCCTTCCTGTGACATCGGGTGGTGTAGGTGTCTTGGAGGGAAGGCGGTGTGCCCCCGGGGATGCGTTGTGCAGACCGCACCACCCTCTGGAGTGCCCTGTGGTTGCGGGCAGTGCAGTTGCCATTCCAGGTGTTGATACAGCCTGACAGGATGCTCTCAGTTGTGCATCTGTAAAAGTTTGTGAGGGTTTTAGGGGCCAAGCGCTATTGCCCCTTCTTCACCACACTGTCTGTGCGGGTGGACCATTTCAGATCTTCCGTGATGTGTACACCAAGGAACTTGAAGCTTTCCACCTTCTCCACTGTGGTCCCGTCGATGTGGATAGGCGGGTGCACCCTCTTCTGTTTCCTGAAGTCCACGATCAGCTCCTTTGTTTTGTTGACGTTGATTGAGAGGTTGTTTCCTGTAAATTGCAATAAACACAAATCTAAAAGTAAAATAGTGGAATTAGGAAATATATAAATATTAGAATGAGCGATATCTGAGTGGCATTGACTAAAATACACTCCGAGAGCCCTCACCTCCTCCCTGTAGGATGTCTCGTCGTTGTTGGTGATCAAGCCTACTACTGTTGTGTCGTCTGAAAACTTGATGATTGAGTTGGAGGCGTGCATGGCCACACAGTCATGGGTGAACAGGGAGTACAGGAGGGGGCTGAGCACGCACCCTTGTGGGGCCCCCGTGTTGAGGATCAGCGAAGTGGAAATGATGTTTCCTACCTTCACCACCTGGGGACAGCACATCAGGAAGTCCAGGACCCAGTTGCACAGGGCGGGGTTCAGACCCAGGGCCCTGAAGCTTAATGATGAGCTTGGAGGGAACTATGGTGTTGAATACTGAGCTGTAGTCAATGAACAGCATTCTTACATAGGTATTCCTCTTGTCCAGATGGGTTAGGGCAGTGTGCATTGTGATGGCGATTGCATCGTCTGTGGACCTATTGGGGCGGTATGCAAACTGAAGTGTGTCTAGGGTGACAGGTAAGGTGGAGGTGATATGATCCCTGCACATTGGATTTTTTTCATCCTAGTGTTAGAATTTTTTATATATTGTATTCTGCATTGTTGGGAAAGGCCCATAAGTACGCATTTTACTGTTAGTCTACACATGTTGTTTACCAAGTATGTGACAATTATAATTTGTTTCGATGACGTTATGAAAGTTGTAGTGTTCAGTTGCACCACTAGAGGGAAGCAGAGGCAGAGTATCTCGTGTTAGTCTGAGATGCCTGGGTGAATGTGGGATAGGCTCAGTGCTATACAGTGACTTTACATGACTCTGAGATGGCGCCATGAATTCTCTGTCTCTGTCTATTTCTCTGTATCTGTCTCTGTCTCTGTTTTTCTCTGTTTCTGTCTCTGTTTCTGTCTCTTCTGTTTCTGTCTCTTCTGTTGCTGTCTCTGTTTCTGTCTCTTCTGTTTCTGTCTCTTCTGTTGCTGTCTCTGTTTCTGTCTCTTCTGTTTCTGTCTCTTCTGACTCTTCTGTTTCTGTCTCTTCTGTCTCTTCTGTTTCTGTCTCTTCTGTCTCTTCTGTTTCTGTCTCTTCTGTTTCTGTCTCTTCTGTTTCTGTCTCTTCTGTTTCTGTCTCTGTTGCTGTCTCTGTTTCTGTCTCTTCTGTTTCTGTCTCTTCTGTTGCTGTCTCTTCTGTTGCTGTCTCTTCTGTTGCTGTCTCTTCTGTTGCTGTCTCTTCTGTTGCTGTCTCTTCTGTTTCTGTCTCTTCTGTTGCTGTCTCTTCTGTTGCTGTCTCTTCTGTTGCTGTCTCTGGCACCATATTCCCTACATGTTGCAGTACTTTTTACCCCTGGTCAAATGGCACCATATTCCCTCCATGTTGTGGTGCTTTTTACCCCTGGTCAAATGGCACCATATTCCCTCCATGTTGCAGTGTTTTTTACCCCTGGTCAAATGGCACCCTGTTCCCTACATGTTGCAGTGTTTTTTACCCCTGGTCAAAGGGGTAATATGTAAGTAATATGGTGCCATTTGGGAAGCAGTCATGGATGATGTCAGTGCGGCGAGGAGAGTGGGGGGAGAGTGGGTGGAGAGTGGGGGGAGAGTGGGAGAGTGGAGGGAGAGTGGGAGAGTGGGGGGAGAGTGGGAGGAGAGTGGGGGGCGAGTGGGAGGAGAATGGGGGAGAGTGGGAGAGAGGAAGGAGAGTGGGAGAGTGGAGGGAGAGTGGGAGAGTGGGAGAGTGGAGGGAGAGTGGGTGGAGAGTGGGGGGCGAGTGGGAGAGTGGGAGGAGAGTGGGAGGAGAGTGGGGGGGGAGAGTGGGGGGAGAGAGGGGGAGTGGGGGAGAGTGGGAGGAGAGTGGGAGGAGATTGGAGGGAGAGTGGGAGAGTGGAGGGAGAGTGGAGGGAGAGTGGGGGGAGAGTGGAGGGAGAGTGGAGGGAGAGTGGGGGGAGAGTGGGGGGAGAGTGGGAGAGTGGGAGAGTGGGAGGAGCGTGGAGGGAGAGTGGGAGGAGATTGGAGGGAGAGTGGGACAGTGGAGGGAGAGTGGAGGGAGAGTGGAGGGAGAGTGGGAGAGTGGGAGGAGAGTGGAGGGAGAGTGGGAGGAGAGTGGGAGGAGAGTTGGGGGAGAGTGGGGGGAGAGTGGGAGAGTGGGAGGAGAGTGGAGGGAGAGTGGGGGGAGATTGGAGGGAGAGTGGGACAGTGGAGGGAGAGTGGAGGGAGAGTGGGAGGAGAGTGGAGGAGAGTGGAGAGTTGGGGGAGAGTGGGGGGAGAGTGGGAGAGTGGGAGGAGAGTGGAGGGAGAGTGGAGGGAGAGTGGGAGAGTGGGAGAGTGGAGGGAGAGTTGGAGAGAGGAATGAGAGTGGGAGAGAGGAGGGAGAGTGAAGGGAGAGTGGGGGGAGAGTGGGAGAGAGGAGGGAGAGTGAAGGGAGAGAGGAGGGAGAGTGAGAGTTAGAGAGAGGAGGGAGCAGAATGAAGTGAGAGTGAGAAAAAAGGGGAGAGGGAGGGAGGGAGGGAGGGAGGGAGGGAGGGAGGGAGGGAGGGAGGGAGGGAGGGAGGGAGGGAGGGAGGGAGGGAGGGAGGGAGGGAAGACAGAACTTTGACATCTGACCACAGAGAGGATGTTTGTGTTTTCAACATGGTGGTCGTTGGCGTGTTGTTATTGTTTGTGAGTTGTCTTTGACCATGGGAGTAGATGTTGGTATTGACCATGGGAGTAGATGTTGGTATTGACCATGGGAGTAGTGGTTGGTATTGACCATGGGAGTAGCTGTTGGTATTGACCATGGGAGTAGGTGTTGGTATTGACCATGGGAGTAGATGTTGGTATTGACCATGGGAGTAGTGGTTGGTATTGACCATGGGAGTAGTGGTTTGTATTGACCATGGGAGTACAGGTTGCTATTGACCATGGGAGTAGGTGTTGGTATTGACCATGGGAGTAGATGTTGGTATTGACCATGGGAGTACAGGTTGCTATTGACCATGGGAGTAGATGTTGGTATTGACCATGGGAGTAGGTGTTGGTATTGACCATGGGAGTAGATGTTGGTATTGACCATGGGAGTAGGTGTTGGTATTGACCATGGGAGTAGCTGTTGGTATTGACCATGGGAGTACAGGTTGCTATTGACCATGGGAGTAGTGGTTGGTATTGACCATGGGAGTAGGTGTTGGTATTGACCATGGGAGTAGTGGTTGGTATTGACCATGGGAGTAGTGGTTGGTATTGACCATGGGAGTAGATGTTGGTATTGACCATGGGAGTAGATGTTGGTATTGACCATGGGAGTAGTGGTTGGTATTGACCATGGGAGTAGATGTTGGTATTGACCATGGGAGTAGGTGTTGGTATTGACCATGGGAGTAGATGTTGGTATTGACCATGGGAGTAGTGGTTGGTATTGACCATGGGAGTACAGGTTGCTATTGACCATGGGAGTAGATGTTGGTATTGACCATGGGAGTAGATGTTGGTATTGACCATGGGAGTACAGGTTGCTATTGACCATGGGAGTACGGTCCCGTGTGGCTCAGTTGGTAGAGCATGGTGTTTGCAACGCCAGGGTTGTGGGTTCGATTCCATGGGGGACCAGTACGAAAAAAAAAAAAAAAAAATGTATGCATTCACTACTGTAAGTCGCTCTGGATAAGAGCGTCTGCTAAATGACTACAATGTAAATGTAAAAATGTAGTGGTTGGTATTGACCATGGGAGTAGATGTTGGTATTGACCATGGGAGTAGATGTTGGTATTGACCATGGGAGTAGATGTTGGTATTGACCATGGGAGAAGCTGTTGGTATTGACCATGGGAGTACGGGTTGCAATTGACCATGGGAGTAGATGTTGGTATTGACCATGGGAGTAGATGTTGGTATTGACCATGGGAGCAGATGTTGGTATTGACCATGGGAGCAGATGTTGGTATTGACCATGGGAGCAAATGTTGGTGTTGACCATGGGAGCAAATGTTGGTGTTGACCATGGGAGCAGTTGTTGGTATTGACCATGGGAGCAAATGTTGGTGTTGACCATGGGAGTAGAAGTTGGTATTGACCATGGGAGTAGAGGTTGGTATTGACCATGGGAGTAGAGGTTGCTATTGACCATGGGTTTAGGTGTTGGTGTTGACCATCACAGTTGAACTCTGTGAGCCCCTGGTCTAAAGTAGTGCACTATATAGGGAATAGGGCTCTGGTCTAAAGTAGTGCACTATATAGGGAATAGGGTCCCATAGGGCTCTGGTCTAAAGTAGTGCACTATATGGGGAATAGGGCTCTGGTCTAAAGTAGTGCACTATATAGGGAATAGGGTTCCATAGGGCTCTGGTCTAAAGTAGTGCACTATATAGGGAATAGGGTTCTATAGGGTTCTGGTCTAAAGTAGTGCACTATATAGGGAATAGGGGGGACTAAGTGATGGTATCTTGGGAAGCCTCCTTGTTATTACTGACCGTGGAACTTTTGAGGCGTTCTAGAAGCCTCTTGCACTAAACAATGGCAGGAAATGACCAGGGAGGAGGCAGAGGGGGTTCCTCTGAACGCGGTTTCCTGATTGGCTAGCCAGCAAAAATAATAACCCAAACCCAGGTCCTCTGGGAGATATGGAATGTTTGTGTGTTTGTGTGCGTGTGCATGTGCGTGCGTGTGTGTGTGTGTGTGTGTGTGTGTGTGTGTGTGTGTGTGTGTGTGTACAGTTGAAGTCGGAAGTTTACATACACCTTAGCCAAATACATTTAAACTTTCTTTTTCACAATTCCTGACATTTAATCCGAGTAAAAATTCCATGTTTTAGGTCAGTTAGGATCACCACTTTATTTTAAGAATGTGAAATGTCAGAAGAACAGTAGAGAGAATTATTTAATTCAGCTTTTATTTCTTTCATCACATTCCCAATGTGTCAGAAGTTTACATACACTCCATTAGTATTTCGTAGCATTGCCTTTAAATTGTTTAACTTGGGTCAAACGTTTTGGGTGGCCTTCCACAAGCTTCCCACAATAAGTTGGGTGTATTTTGGCCCATTCCTCCTGACAGAGCTGGTGTAACTAAGTCAGGTTTGTAGGCCTCCTTGCTCACACACGCTTTTTTCAGTTCTGCCCACAACTTTTCTATTGGATTGAGGTCAGGGCTTTGTGATGGCCACTCCAATTCTTTGACTTTGTTGTCCTTAAGTCATTTTGCCACAACTTTGGAAGTATGCTTGGGGTCATTGTCCATTTGGAAGACCCATTTGCGAACAAGATTTAATTTCCTGACAGATGTTTTGAGATGTTGCTTCAATATATCCACATAATTTTCCTGCCTCATGATGCCATCTATTTTGTGAAGTGCACCAGTCCCTCCTGCAGCAAAGCACCCCACAACATGATGCTGCCACCCCCGTGCTTCATGGTTGGGATGGTGTTCTTTGGCTTGCAAGCCTCCCCCTTTTTCCTCCAAACATAACGATGGTCATTATGGCCAAACAGTTCTATTTTTGTTTCATCAGACCAGAGGACATTTCTACAAAAAGTACTATCTTTGTTCCCAAGTGCAGTTGCAAACTGTAGTCTGGCTTTTTTATGGTGGTTTTGGAGCAGTGGCTTCTTCCGTGCTGAGCGGCCTTTCAGGTCATGTCAATATAGGACTCGTTTTACTGTGGATATAGATACTTTTGTACCTGTTTCCTCCAGCATCTTCACAAGGTCCTTTGCTGTTGTTCTGGGATTGTTTTGCACTTTTCGCACCAAAGTACGTTCATCTATTGGAGACAGAACGTGTCTCCTTCCTGAGCAGTATGACAGCTGTGTGGTCCCATGGTGTTTGTACTTGCGTACTATTGTTTGTACAGATGAACGTGGTACCTTCAGGCATTTGGAAATTGCTCCCAAGGATGAACCAGACTTGTGGAGCTCTACATTTTTTTCTGAGGTCTTGACTGAGTTCTTTTGATTTTCCCATGATATCAATCAAAGAGGCACTAAGTTTGAAGGTAGGCCTTGAAATACATCCACAGGTAAACCTCCAATTGACTCTAATGATGTCAATTAGCCTATCAGAAGCTACTAAAGCCATGACATCATTTTCTGGAATTTTCCAAGCTGTTTAAAGACACAGTCAACTTATTGTATGTAAACTTCTGACCCACTGGAATTGTGATACAGTGAATTTTAACCTCCATAGGCAAGGTGGGACGTTTGCAGCCAGTGGAATCGCGTGGCGCGAAATAGAAATACCTCAAAATTGCTATAACTTCAATTTCTCAAACATATGACTATTTTACACCATTTTAAAGACAAGACTCTCGTTAATCTCACCACATTGTCCGATTTCAAAAAGGCTTTACAGTGAAAGCAAAACATTAGATTATGTCAGGAGAGTACCCTGCCAAAAATAATCACCCAGCCATTTTCAAAGCAAGCAAATATGTCACAAAAACCAAAACCACAGCTAAATGCAGCACTAACCTTTGATGATCTTCATCAGATGACACTCCTAGGACATTATGTTATACAATACATGCATGTTTTGTTCAATCAAGTTCATATTTATATCAAAAAACAGCTTTTTACATTAGCATGTGATGTTCAGAACTAGCATACCCACCGCAAACCTCCGGTGAATTTACTAAATTACTCACGATAAACGTTCACAAAATACATAACAATTATTTTAAGAATTATAGATACAGAACTCCTTTATGCAATTGCGGTGTCAGATTTTAAAATAGCTTTTCGGCAAAAGCACATTTTGCAATATTCTGAGTACATAGCCCGGCCATCACGGCTAGCTAATTTGACACCCACCAAGTTTGGCCCTCACCAAACTCAGATTTACTATAAGAAAAATTTGATTACTTTGCTGTTCTTGGTCAGAATGCACTCCCAGGACTTCTACTTCAACAACAAATGTTGTTTTGGTTCCAAATAATCCATAGCTATATTCAAATACCTCAGTTTTGTTCGTGCGTTCAGGTCAGTATCCGAAGAGCGACGCGCATTTCGTGACAAAAAAATGCAAAATATTCCATTACCGTACTTCGAAGCATGTCAAACAATGTTTAAAATCAATTTTTATGCTATTTTTCTCATAAAATAGCGATAATATTCCAACCGGGCGACATTGTATTCATTCGAAGGCTGAAAGAAAAAAATTGAGAATTCTCATGAATGTATTAAAAATGTAAAAAATGAAATATCACATTTACATAAGTATTCCGACCCTTTACTCAGTACTTTGTTGAAGCACCTTTGGCAGCGATTACAGCATCGAGTCTTCTTGGGTATGACGCTACAAGCTTGGCACACCTGTATTAGGGGAGTTTCTCCCATTTCTTCTCTGCAGATCCTCTCAAGCTCTGCCAGGTTGGATGTGGAGCATCGCTGCACAGCTATGTTCAGGTCTCTCCAGAGATGTTTGATCGGGTTCAAGTCCGGGCTCTGGCTGGGCCACTCAAGGACATTCAGAGACTTGTCCCGAAGCCACGCCTGCATTGTCTTGGCTGTGTGCTTAGGGTCGTTGTCCTGTTGGAAGGTGAACCTTCGCCCCAGTCTGAGGTCCTGAGCGCTCTGGAGCAGGTTTTCATCAAGGATCTCTCTGTACTTTTCTCAATTCATCTTTCCCTCGATCCTGACTAGTCCCACAGTCCCTGCCGCTGAAAAACCTCCCCACAGCATGATGCTGCCACCACCATGCTTCACCGTAGGGATGGTGCCAGGTTTCCTCCAGACATGACCCTTGGCATTCAGGCCAAAGAGTTCAATCTTGGTTTCATCAGACCAGAGAATCTTGTTCGTCATGGTCTGAGAGTCCTTTAGGTGCCTTTTGGCAAACTCCAAGCGGGCTGTCACGTGCCTTTTACTGAGGAGGGGATTCCGTCTGGTCACTCTACCATAAAGACCTGATTGGTGGAATGCTGCAGAGATGGTTGTCCTTCTGGAAATTTCTCCCATCTCCACAGAGCAACTCTAGAGCTCTGTCAGAGTGACCATCGGGTTCTTGGTCACCTCCCTGACCAAGGCCCTTCTCCCCCAATTGCTCAGTTTGGCCGGGCAGCCAGCTCTGGGAAGAGTCTTGGTGGTTCCAAACTTCTTCCATTTTAGAGTGATGGAGGCCACTGTGTTCTTGGTGAAATTCAATGCTACAGAAATGTGATGGTAGCCTTCCCCAGATCTGTGCCTTGACACAATCCTGTCTCGGTGCTCTACAGACAACTCCTTTGACCTCATGGCTTGGTTTTTGCTCTGACAGGAACTGTCAACTGTGGGACCTTATATAGACAGGTGTGTGCCTTTCCAAATCATGTCCAATCAATTGAATTTACCACAGGTGGACTCCAATCAAGTTGTAGAAACATCTCAAGGATGTTCAATGGAAACAGGATGCACTTGAGCTCAATTTACAGTCTCATAGCAAAGGGTCTGAATACTAATGTAAATACGTTTTTTTCAGTTTTTTATTTGTAATAAATTTTAACATTTAAAAAAACTGTTTTCACTTTGTTGTTATGGGGTATTGTGTATAGATTGTTCAGGATTTTTTGTTTATTGAATCCATTTTAAAATAAGGCTTTAATGTAACAAATGTGGAAAAGGTTAAGGGGTCTGAATACTTTCCGAAGCCACTGTACCTAGTGACTTGGACTGATGTGGCTTGGGGAAAGTGTAACGTTCATCGTGAGGAATGGACCAAGGTGCAGTGGGTTGAGTGCTCATAATTAAACTTTTAATGTGAACACTTATAACCAACAAAACAAGAAAACAATGAACGACGAAAAACAGTCTTGAAGGCAACATACAAGAACAACCTCCCACAAAACCCCCATGAAAACAAACTCCTAATTATAGGACCTTCAATCAGAAGCAACGATTACCAGCTGCTTCCAATTGAAGGTCCAACCCCAATAAACTAAACATAGAACTACAATAGACTAGACAGAACATAGAACTATACTAACATAGAACAATACAAAAAACCCCGGAATACATAAAGCAAAACCCCTCTACATACACATACAACCTGAACCATATAAAACAAATACCCCCTGCCACGTCCTGACCAAACTACAATAACCAATAACCCCTTATACTGGTCAGGATGTGACAGGAAGAAGCTGTTTAGAAGCCTCTTGGACCTAGACTTGGCGCTCCGGTACCGCTTGCCGTGTGGTAGCACAGAAATAAGAAATTAGCCTCTGTATCAGTCTGAACCTGTCCTATCTGAACAGACACAGATAGAGTTTAAGAATGTACAGCCTCGTCCTGTCTAACAGGAGATCAGACAGGTAGAGGTTAAGCCTGTTCAGCCTCTAACGGGAGATCAGACAGGTAGAGGTTAAGACAGGTACGCCTCCCCCTGTCTAACGGGAGATCAGACAGGTAGAGGTTAAGAATGTACAGCCTCCCCCTGTCTAACGGGAGATCAGACAGGTAGAGGTTAAGACTGTACAGCCTCCCCCTGTCTAACGGGAGATCAGACAGGTAAAGGTTAAGACTGTACAGTCTCGTCCTGTCTAACGGGAGATCAGACAGGTAGAGGTTAAGACTGTATAGCCTCCCCCTGTCTAACAGGAGATCAGACAGGTAGAGATTAAGACTGTACAGCCTCGTCCTGTCTAACGGGAGATCAGACAGGTAGAGGTTAAGACTGTACAGCCTCGTCCTGTTTAACAGGAGATCAGACAGGTCATAATATACCCACTTGGCCCCCTAGGACCATACAATTACCTAATTGGCAATTACAACCAATAAACTGGTTCTCTACAATGTAAAATGGAAATTTCCACATCTATTGTTACATTGGTCGGTCTTATTCATACTTCATGATTATTAATGATAACGCCGTGTATAAATGACATGGGAATCAGACACGCGGAGCTCCGACATAAAACCTGGGAAATATGAGCAAAGGAAACCGTTGAATTATAATGAGCTGTCACGTTCCTCGTATTCTCCCTCATCGGAAGATATGTCGAAATCACTTGATGACCAATACGCAGCAGGTTGACTGTCCCACATCATATTTATTATAGATGGAAACGACAAAACAAAATAAACACGCAAAGGCGAAAGGTGACAGTTTCACCAGAGAAACGAAACACAGTGCAAAATACAATTACCCACAAATACCAAACACAAACACACCCCACTATATGGGACTCTCAATCAAAGGCAGATAGACAACACCTGCCTTCAACTGAGAGTCCCAACCCCAATTAACCAAACATAGACATACACCTACACATAGAAAACCTAACCTAGAACCTAACCCAACACTCACAACCCCACTATACCATAACCAAACATAACTCTGCCACGTCCTGACCAAATATAATACAAAATTACCTAAGTATATGGTCAGGACGTGACATGAGCAGAACCTCTATACCTCATGAGTCTTGCGAACGTTCACGATAACCATCGCATTTCCCTCAGAGGGTAAGAAAATGGTTGGCTAATTTAAAATGTATTCTAGGCCTAACCAATCACGAGACAGAAAAAGTCTACGTGGTGTAATAAACGGCACGTGGACGGAATTAAGAAACGTTCCCAATTACTGTGGTATTAGATGTGAAAGCAACAGCCATCATTTCAACAAGAGAACAAAGCTCTCTCCACTGGCTGGAGTTTGGTGGGTCTATGGCGGGTCTATGGTGGGTCTGTGGTGGGTCTATGGCGGGTCTATGGCGGGTCTATGGTGGGTCTATGGCAGGTCTATGGTGGGTCTATGGTGGATCTATGGCGGGTCTGTGGTGGGTCTATGGTGGGTCTGTGGTGGGTCTATGGCGGGTCTATGGCGGGTCTATGGTGGGTCTGTGGTGAGTCTATGGTGGGTCTGTGGTGGGTCTGTGGTGGGTCTATGGTGGGTCTATGGCGGGTCTATGGCGGGTCTATGGCAGGTCTATGGTGGGTCTATGGTGGGTCTATGGTGGGTCTATGGCGGGTCTATGGCGGGTCTATGGCGGGTCTGTGGTGAGTCTTTGACACAGTAATAACTAATTTTAAACAAATTCTAATGAAATCCATTACCAGAAAGGAGTGGCAGCTTTACACCAATCAGAGCCATTACCAGAAAGGAGTGGCAGCTTTACACCAATCAGAGCCATTACCAGAAAGGAGTGGCAGCTTTACACCAATCAGAGCCATTACCAGAAAGGAGTGGCAGCTTTACACCAATCAGAGCCATTACCAGAAAGGAGTGGCAGCTTTACACCAATCAGAGCCATTACCAGAAAGGAGTGGCAGCTTTACACCAATCAGAGCCCTTACCAGAAAGGAGTGGCAGCTTTACACCAATCAGAGCCATTACCAGAAAGGAGTGGCAGCTTTACACCAATCAGAGCCATTACCAGAAAGGAGTGGCAGCTTTACACCAATCAGAGCCATTACCAGAAAGGAGTGGCAGCTTTACACCAATCAGAGCCATTACCAGAAAGGAGTGGCAGCTTTACACCAATCAGAGCCATTACCAGAAAGGAGTGGCAGCTTTACACCAATCAGAGCCATTACCAGAAAGGAGTGGCAGCTTTACACCAATCAGAGCCATTACCAGAAAGGAGTGGCAGCTTTACACCAATCAGAGCCATTACCAGAAAGGAGTGGCAGCTTTACACCAATCAGAGCCATTACCAGAAAGGAGTGGCAGCTTTACACCAATCAGAGCCATTACCAGAAAGGAGTGGCAGCTTTACACCAATCAGAGCCATTACCAGAAAGGAGTGGCAGCTTTACACCAATCAGAGCCATTACCAGAAAGGAGTGGCAGCTTTACACCAATCAGAGCCATTACCAGAAAGGCCTCCTGCTCTGGCCTCGCCTGCTCATACTAACGTCACGTCATACAGGGTTGTGCTGCTGTTCCATTGTTCTACACTGGATTTGGAGGAACAGAGAATGTGTTGTTTTCTTCCTAACGTGTAGGACAGGGCCATTCAACTGTTACCCTACGAGGTCCGTAGCATGCTGCTTTTCTGTCCCACTTCATCATTCATGTCACACAGCTGGTGTCCCAGGTCTAAATCAGTCCCTGATTAGAGGAGAACAATGACAAAATGGTGGAACTGGCTTCAAAGTCCGGAGTTGAGTTTGACCACTCAAAAACGCCAAGCCTTTATTTGATCCATTTAAGACGATTAATATGTCTTTTTCATGTGTTCTTTTTTGTTCTTTCATTGTAGGTTGGAGTCAGAGATTGGTCTGTTGGAGAGCGAGGAGTGTCAAATCTCAGCTAAAGAACAGATCCTCAGAGAGAGACTGAGAAAGACTGAGAGGTCCATAGAAGACCTACAGAAAGTAAGAGAACATTCATCGACACAGAGAAAGAGAACATTAATCTACACAGACAGAGAGAACATTCATCTACACAGACAGAGAGAGAGAGAACATTCATCTACACAGAGAGAGAGAGAGAACATTCATCTACACAGAGAGAGAGAGAGAGAACATTCATCTACACAGACAGAGAGAGAGAGAACATTAATCTACACACAGAGAGAGAGAAAACATTCATCTACACAGAGAGAGAGAGAGAGAACATTCATCTACACAGAGAGAGAGAGAGAGAACATTCATCTACACAGACAGAGAGAACATTCATCTACACAGACAGAGAGAGAGAGAACATTCATCTACACAGAGAGAACATTCATCTACACAGAGAGAGAGAACATTCATCTACACAGACAGAGCGAGAGAGAGAACATTCATCTACACAGAGAGAGAGAGAGAACATTCATCTACACAGAGAGAGAGAGAGAGAACATTCATCTACACAGAGCGAGAGAACATTCATCTACACAGAGAGAGAACATTCATCTACACAGAGAGAGAGAGAACATTCATCTACACAGAGAGAGAGAGAGAGAGGACATTCATGTACACAGAGAGAGAACATTCATCTACACAGAGAGAGAACATTCATCTACACAGAGAGAGAGAACATTCATCTACACAGAGAGAACAGAGAGAGAACATTAATCTACACAGAGAGAGAACATTCATCTACACAGAGAGAGAACATTCATTACTCTACACAGAGAGAGAACATTCATTACTCTCCACAGAGAGAGAGAACATTCATTACTCTACACAGAGAGAGAGAACATTCATTACTCTACACAGAGAGAGAGAACATTCATTACTCTGCACAGAGAGAGAGAACATTCATTACTCTGCACAGAGAGAGAGAACATTCATTACTCTACACACAGAGAGAGAGAGAACATTCATTACTCTACACACAGAGAGAGAGAACATTCATTACTCTACACAGAGAGAGAGAGAACATTCATTACTCTACACAGAGAAAGAGAGCATTCATTACTCTACACAGAGAAAGAGAGCATTCATTACTCTACACAGAGAGAGAACATTCATTACTCTACACAGAGAGAGAGAAAATTCATTACTCTGCACAGAGAGAGAGAACATTCATTACTCTACACACAGAGAGAGAACATTCATTACTCTACACACAGAGAGAGAACATTCATTACTCTACACACAGAGAGAGAGAACATTCATTACTCTACACAGAGAGAGAGAGAACATTCATTACTCTACACAGAGAGAGAGAGAACATTCATTACTCTACACACAGAGAGAGAACATTCATTACTCTACACACAGAGAGAGAGAACATTCATTACTCTACACACAGAGAGAGAGAACATTCATTACTCTACACAGAGAGAGAACATTCATTACTCTACACACAGAGAGAGAGAGAACATTCATTACTCTACACACAGAGAGAGAGAGAACATTCATTACTCTACACACAGAGAGAGAGAACATTCATTACTCTACACAGAGAGAGAGAGCATTCATTACTCTACACAGAGAAAGAGAGCATTCATTACTCTACACAGAGAGAGAACATTCATTACTCTACACAGAGAGAGAGAACATTCATTACTCTGCACAGAGAGAGAACATTTATTACTCTACACACAGAGAGAGAACATTCATTACTCTACACACAGAGAGAGAACATTCATTACTCTACACACAGAGAGAGAGAGAACATTCATTACTCTACACACAGAGAGAGAGAGAACATTCATTACTCTACACACAGAGAGAGAGAACATGCATTACTCTACACAGAGAAAGAGAGCATTCATTACTCTACACAGAGAGAGAACATTCATTACTCTACACAGAGAGAGAGAACATTCATTACTCTACACAGAGAGAGAACATTCATTACTCTACACAGAGAGAGAGAACATTCATTACTCTACACAGAGAGAGAGAGAACATTCATTACTCTACACAGAGAGAGAGAACATTCATTACTCTACACAGAGAGAGAGAACATTCATTACTCTACACAGAGAGAGAACATTCATTACTCTACACAGAGAGAAAGAACATTCATTACTCTACACAGAGAGAGAGAGAACATTCATTACTCTACACAGAGAGAGAGAACATTCATTACTCTACACAGAGAGAGAGAACATTCATTACTCTACACAGAGAGAGAACATTCATTACTCTACACACAGAGAGAGAGAGAACATTCATTACTCTACACACAGAGAGAGAACATTCATTACTCTACACAGAGAAAGAGAGCATTCATTACTCTACACAGAGAGAGAACATTCATTACTCTACACAGAGAGAGAGAACATTCATTACTCTGCACAGAGAGAGAGAACATTCATTACTCTACACACAGAGAGAGAACATTCATTACTCTACACACAGAGAGAGAACATTCATTACTCTACACACAGAGAGAGAACATTCATTACTCTACACACAGAGAGAGAACATTCATTACTCTACACAGAGAGAGAGAGAACATTCATTACTCTACACACAGAGAGAGAGAGAACATTCATTACTCTACACACAGAGAGAGAACATTCATTACTCTACACACAGAGAGAGAACATTCATTACTCTACACACAGAGAGAGAACATTCATTACTCTACACACAGAGAGAGAACATTCATTACTCTACACAGAGAGAGAGAGAACATTCATTACTCTACACACAGAGAGAGAGAGAACATTCATTACTCTACACAGAGAGAGAGAGAACATTCATTACTCTACACAGAAAGAGAGAGAACATTCATTACTCTACACACAGAGAGAGAACATTCATTACTCTACACACAGAGAGAGAACATTCATTACTCTACACAGAGAGAGAGAGAGAACATTCATTACTCTACACAGAGAGAGAGAGAGAACATTCATTACTCTACACAATCTTTAATGTCTTCTCGTCCTGTCTGTTTCTTGTCTTTCCAGAGTCTTCAGAATGAACATGGTGAGTGATCTATTATCTACATACTATTGATCATTATTGATTGATTAATTGATTGGTTTTAATTTGTGTTGAAAAAATAAACACTATTTTCCAATGTAGTCCTGGATGTTAAAATCATGGTTATTCAATTAAGGTCACAATCAACAGCTCGACATGCCTCTGAAAGACCTCTTTGTACAAGCAAGCTCCCTCTGTACACACACACACACTGCTCTCTCCCTCTCTACTCATCTCCCTCTGCTCTCTATACTATCTCCCTCTGCACTCTCTCCCTACCTACCTCTGCTCTCTACCTACCTCTGCTCTCTACCTCTCTACCTACCTCTGCTCTCTACCTCTCTACCTACCTCTGCTCTCTACCTATCTCCCTCTGCTCTCTACCTATCTCCCTCTGCTCTCTACCTATCTCCCTCTGCTCTCTACCTATCTCCCTCTGCTCTCTACCTATCTCCCTCTGCTCTCTACCTATCTCCCTCTGCTCTCTACCTACCTCTGCACTCTACCTACCTCTGCTCTCTACCTATCTCCCTCTGCTCTCTACCTACCTCTGCTCTCTACCTACCTCTGCTCTCTACCTATCTCCCTCTGCTCTGCTCTCTCCCTCTCTACTCTCTCTGTAACGGCTGTCGTAGGAGAGAGGACCAAGGCGCAGCGGGTTGCGTGCTCATCATTATAATTTATTAAATAAACGTGAACACGGAAAACAAGAAAATAAAGAACGACAGACCGACAGTTTCACAGGCTACAATAATAACAGCAGTGCGAAATACAACTACCCACAATTAACAACCCCAAACACATACCTATATATAGGAGTCTCAATCAGAGGAAAATAGAAACACCTGCCTCCAATTGAGAGTCCACACCCAAACCTAAACATAGAAAAACTAAACAGAACGTAGAAAATACAACCTAGAACATACCCAACACCCAGAACGAACAAATCACACACCCTAAACACAACCAACCACCCTGAACCAACCAAAACAAATACCCTCTGCCACGTCCTGAACTACAATACAAATAATACCTAAACTGGTCAGGACGTGACACTCTCTCTCTGCATTCTCCCTCTCTACTCTCTCCGTCTTCCTCTGCTCTCTCCCTCTCTACTCTCATCCTGTCTCCCTCTGCTCTCTCCCTCTCTACTCTCTCCCTCTGCTCTCTCCCTCTCTACTCTCTCCCTCTGCTCTCTCCCTCTCTACTCTCTCCCTCTGCTCTCTCCCTCTCTACTCTCATCCTGTCTCCCTCTGCTCTCTCTCTCTCTACTGTCTCCCCTCTCTACTCTCTCCCTATCTCTCTCTTCTCTCTCTCTCTCTCCCTCTGCTCTCTCTCTACTGCCTCCCCTCTCTACTTTCTACTTTCTACTCTCTGTCTCTATCTCTGCTTTCTATCTCTCTGCTGTAATTCTCTCTCTCTCTGCGTAATTCTCTCTCTCTGTCTCTCTCTCTCTCTCTGCGTAATTCTCTCTGTCTCTCTCTCTCTGCGTAATTCTCTCTGTCTCTCTCTCTCTGCTTTCTATCTCTCTGTCTCTCTACTCTCTGTCTCTATCTCTGCTTTCTATCTCTCTGCTGTAATTCTCTCTCTCTCTCTCTCTCTCTCTCTCTCTCTCTCTCTCTCTCTCTCTCTCTCTCTCTCTCTCTCTCTCTCTCTCTCTCTCTCTCTCTCTCTCTCTCTCTCTCTCTCTCTCTCTCTCTCTCTCTGCCACATTAGCCCCTTGGATCGTTTCCCTCCTACCTCAGCGGTACCATTGATTGCTCCAACATAAGACAGTAGCCCTGTACTTTGTTTCCCCTGATCCACCTATTCACAGGGAATCCCCCCAACCCAGGGCCGCTCTGATCCCCTCTAATGCACCTCTCTACACATTCTGCTGAACGTAGCACTGGGCTGGGGGAAAGAAGAGAAAGAGTTACAGAGAGAGAGGGGGAGAGAGGGATACACAGAGAGAGCGAGAGAGGGAAGAGACGGGGAGAGAGGGTTTAGAGAGAGAGAGAGAGAGAGAGAGAGGGAGGAGACGGAGGGAGAGAGAGAGAGAGAGAGAGTTACAGAGAGAGAGGGGGAGAGAGGGATACACAGAGAGAGCGGAGGAGGGAAGAGACGGGGAGAGAGGGTTTAGAGAGAGAGAGAGAGAGAGAGAGAGAGACGGGGGAGAGAAAGGTTAGAGGGAGGGAGGGAGGGAGGGAAGAGAGAGAGGGTGGGAGGGAAGAGATGGGGGGCATAGAGAGAGGATGAGTGACAGACAGTGGGTGGAGGGACAGAGAGAGAGAGAAACACAGAGTGTGTGTGTTGGGGGTGGGTGTTAGGGTGATGACAGGGACAGGGGTAAAGCAGGAGAGTGGTGGACAGGGCACCAGTCTGACTTCCTCTCCTGCTCTCCGCCCCAACCAGATGCTGTGAGTAACGCCTGTCCCCAGCAGCCAGACCAGCTCCCCGACCAGCCAGACATCAGAGACTCCACCACCACCTCTACTCACCAGGCCCCAACCTCAGCAGCACCTGCCTCTGGTGAGCACCCAAGGAAACCTGGTAGGTGCTGGGGAGTGGGGGGTGGGGGGGTTGAGGCTTGTTGGACCGGAGCCAAGAGAGGACAGGACCAGGGGTGGTAACTAGTACAGGACCAAGGGTGGTAACTAGGACAGGACCAGGGGTGGTAACTAGGACAGGACCAAGGGTGGTAACTAGGACAGGACCAGGGGTGGTAACTAGTACAGGACCAAGGGTGGTAACTAGGACAGGACCAGGGGTGGTAACTAGGACAGGACCAGGGGTGGTAACTAGGACAGGTCCAGGGGTGGTAACTAGGACAGGTCCAGGGGTGGTAACTAGGACAGGACCAGGGGTGGTAACTAGGACAGGACCAGGGGTGGTAACTAGGACAGGACCAGGGGTGGTAACTAGGACAGGTCCAGGGGTGGTAACTAGGACAGGACCAGGGGTGGTAACTAGGACAGGTCCAGGGGTGGTAACTAGGACAGGTCCAGGGGTGGTAACTAGGACAGGACCAGGGGTGGTAACTAGGACAGGTCCAGGGGTGGTAACTAGGACAGGACCAGGGGTGGTAACTAGGACAGGTCCAGGGGTGGTAACTAGGACAGGTCCAGGGGTGGTAACTAGGACAGGACCAGGGGTGGTAACTAGGACAGGTCCAGGGGTGGTAACTAGGACAGGTCCAGGGGTGGTAACTAGGACAGGTCCAGGGGTGGTAACTAGGACAGGACCAGGGGTGGTAACTAGGACAGGTCCAGGGGTGGTAACTAGGACAGGTCCAGGGGTGGTAACTAGGACAGGTCCAGGGGTGGTAACTAGGACAGGACCAGGGGTGGTAACTAGGACAGGTCCAGGGGTGGTAACTAGGACAGGTCCAGGGGTGGTATCTAATGGCGATTCCAGGTGCAGGGACGGAGTGATAGAGCCCCAATCCAGAGACAGCTAAAGCTGCGATACAACCAACCACACACACGATGCAGTGCAGACTTAAAGGGCCAGCAGCGCAACAGGAACAACACACTCCCTCGCAGAGAGAATAACACACTCCCTAGCAGAGAGAACATCACAGTCCATAACTGAGAGAACAACACACTCCCTAGCAGAGAGAAGAACACACTCCCTAGCAGAGAGAACAACACACTCCCTAACAGAGAGAACAACACACTCCCTAGCAGAGAGAACAACACACTCCCTAGCAGAGAGAACAACACACTCCCTAGCTGAGAGAACAACACACTCCCTAGCAGAGAGAACAACACACTCCCTAGCAGAGAGAACAACACAGTCCATAACTGAGAGAACAACACACTCCCTAGCAGAGAGAAGAACACACTCTATAGCAGAGAGAACAACACACTCCCTAACAGAGAGAACAACACACTCCCTAGCAGAGAGAACAACACACTCCCTAGCAGAGAGAACAACACACTCCCTAGCTGAGAGAACAACACACTCCCTAGCAGAGAGAACAACACACTCCCTAGCTGAGAGAACAACACAGTCCCTAACTGAGAGAACAACACACTCCCTAGCAGAGAGAACAACACACTCCCTAGCAGAGAGAACATCCCAGTCCATAACTGAGAGAACAACACACTCCCTAGCAGAGAGAAGAACACACTCCCTAGCAGAGAGAACAACACACTCCCTAACAGAGAGAACAACACACTCCCTAGCAGAGAGAACAACACACTCCCTAACAGAGAGAACAACACACTCCCTAGCAGAGAGAACAACACACTCCCTAGCAGAGAGAACAACACACTCCCTAGCTGAGAGAACAACACACTCCCTAGCAGAGAGAACAACACACTCCCTAGCAGAGAGAACAACACAGTCCATAACTGAGAGAACAACACACTCCCTAGCAGAGAGAAGAACACACTCCCTAGCAGAGAGAACAACACACTCCCTAACAGAGAGAATAACACACTCCCTAGCAGAGAGAACAACACACTCCCTAGCAGAGAGAACAACACACTCCCTAGCTGAGAGAACAACACACTCCCTAGCAGAGAGAACAACACACTCCCTAGCAGAGAGAACAACACACTCCCTAGCTGAGAGAACAACACAGTCCCTAACTGAGAGAACAACACACTCCCTAGCAGAGAGAACAACACACTCCCTAGCAGAGAGAACAACACACTCCCTAACTGAGAGAACAACACACTCCCTAGCAGAGAGAACAACACACTCCCTAGCAGAGAGAACAACACACTCCCTAACTGAGAGAACAACACACTCCCTAGCTGAGAGAACAACACACTCCCTAGCAGAGAGAACAACACACTCCCTAGCTGAGAGAACAACACACTCCCTAGCAGAGAGAACAACACACTCCCTAGCTGAGAGAACAACACACTCCCTAGCTGAGAGAACAACACACTCCCTAGCTGAGAGAACAACACACTCCCTAGCTGAGAGAACAACGGGGAACAACTTCATAGAGCAATGTGCTCATGTCAGCTCAGAGTAGGAACCGAGCGAACAGACAGAAAGATGGAACAAGAGATGGAGGCAGAGACAAACGACAGGAACACTGCCACACCTGTTGATCTAGGGTTATAACACTTTAAAACTGGAGATACCCTGGGACTGGTTATAACACATTAAAACTGAAGATACCCTGGGACTGGTTATAACACGTTACAACTGGATATTCCCTGGGACTGGGACTGGTTATAACACCAGTGTTGATGGATATTCCCTGGGACTGGGCTGGTTATAACACCAGTGTTGATGGAGATACCCTGGTACTGGGCTGGTTATAACACCAGTGTTGATGGATATTCCCTGGTACTGGGCTGGTTATAACACCAGTGTGTTGATGGAGATACCCTGGTACTGGGCTGGTTATAACACCAGTGTTGATGGAGATACCCTGGGACTGGGCTGGTTATAACACCAGTGTTGATGGAGATACCCTGGTACTGGGCTGGTTATAACACCAGTGTTGATGGAGATACCCTGGGACTGGGCTGGTTATAACACCAGTGTTGATGGAGATACCCTGGTACTGGGCTGGTTATAACACCAGTGTTGATGGAGATACCCTGGGACTGGGCTGGTTATAACACCAGTGTGTTGATGGAGATACCCTGGTACTGGGCTGGTTATAACACCAGTGTGTTGATGGATATTCCCTGGGACTGGGCTGGTTATAACACCAGTGTTGATGGATATTCCCTGGGACTGGGCTGGTTATAACACCAGTGTGTTGATGGAGAATGGTGTGTCGGGAAAAATGTGTTGATCATATTTTGTCCTGCTGTACTAACGTAGTAACCATATTGCAACCATGTGGTAACATACTGTAATATGTAATATGCTGTAATATGCTGTATTCTATGTGTCTATAATAATGTTTTAGCGGTAATATGCTGTATTCTGTGTGTCTATGAGAATATTTTAGCGGTAACGTGCTGTAATCTTTGTCTGTGATAATATTTTAGTTGTAATATGCTGTATGGTCTCCCCTTGTCTGTCTGTCTGTAGCGATGTACGCCATGGAGATCAACGTGGAGAAGGACAGGAAGACAGGCGACACCAGGATCCTGTCAGCGTCTTCCGTCAGCCCTGACGAGGTGCCCCAGCGTGGGGTCAAGGTCTTCGACGACGGCAGGAAGGTTGTCTATGAGGTCCGCTCGGGGGGGTCCACCACCCTGGAGAATGGGGTTCACCCCTGGAGCTCCCAACAGGTGGACGAGCTGATGCAGCGGGTCGGGGTGCCTGCCGGCAAGGCCGAGGGGGGAAAGGCTAAGGTTACTGTCACCCCTGTTGGCGCTGGTGACACCAAAACCTCCCCCAGCTCCGCTGACCGCACAGATGAGCTCCATACCATCTACACCAACCCCCCAGCCATTCGTAGCCCTACCACCATGGCCCACAAGGTGCCCCAAGCTCCAGGCGCCCCTATCACCACCCAGCCTTCACCCCGTCGGGAGGTGACCTACGAGGGTGAGGTGATGGAGGCTCCCCAGGCAACGGCGGAGAAGCCGGTCACCATGATCTTCATGGGCTACCATAATGTAGACGACCAGGATGAAACCAAGAGGCTGCTGGGATTCGACGGCACCATCAAGGCTGAGATCGTCCTGATCGACGACGACGACGAGAAGTCGTTACGGGAGAAAACAGTCACCGACGGTTACTCCGTAATCGACGGCAACGCCGCCGACCTGGTGTCTGGCGCGCGACCGCTCAGTGACACCACCGAACTGTCGTCAGAGGGGAAGGACGAGAGCTCTGCCACGGCCACCAAGGAACTCCCCTCCCCAGCAGGTATAGAGAAGAAAAAGCCCTGCCGCTGCTGTAGTATCATGTGACCTCATTACTTTAACTACACTACCCACAACTCTCTGTTTTTTTTTCCCCTGGGACTGCCCGGGAGGGAAGAGCTCGTTGGTTTATCAAGGCTCTGATCTTCCTCCTCCCTAAACCCTCCTCCTCCTCTTCCTCATCCTCTTCCTCCTCATGGCTACTAACAGAACCTCCACCTGACCTCTGGGACCTGGCTGGGGTTACATTACTCTCTTTATCTGACCTTTGACCTACAACCTCTCTCCTCTGTGAGCTGGTTGTGTCCAAACCTTGACCCCCCTCTGTGAGCTGGGAAAGCATAAGCATCCCGTCTCATCTCTGGCCTGTCTGAGTTGACCCTAGACACTGACCTTGGGTCAGTTGTTCCTTTCCCCCAATGAACGGTTAAGGACAGGATTGGGCGAGGGTCAGCTGATCCTAGATCTTTAGCTAGGGGAAACCTCACACCGGAGGACAACACTGCCATCCAGACCAGAGCGGACCAGAGCAGACCAGAGTAGGGGTTGGGTTGGACAGTCAGTTGCTAGTTTATGTGTAAACAACACATTATAGTGTGGTGGTTGCTAACTGTTTATTTTGGAATAATAATCAACAATGAGAATAGACAACAGCACATCATCAGAACAAGCATGACACGTCAAGAAAGAAATTGTCTGTAAGAAATAGGCTACAACACAGTCCTTTAACTTGATCGTCTAACCTTAACAGTAATAGGTAGACACTGTTTGTTACAGAACTGGATTTGAAGATGAAAGGGTCAATTTGGGTGTTTGTGTGTCATTTAGATTGGCTCATAACTCAACACCATCTATCTGGAACACCTAAACACTATCTATCAGCCACTCCTGAACACTATCTATCTGGAATACCTAAACACTATCTATCTGGAACACCTGAACACTATCTCTCAGCCACACCTAAACACTATCTATCAGCCACTCCTGAACACTGTCTATCTGGAACACCTGAACACTATCTATCTGGAACAACTGAACACTATCTATCAGCCACTCCTGAACACTATCTATCTGGAATACCTAAACACTATCTATCTGGAACAACTGAACACAATCTATCAGCCACACCTGAACACTATCTATATGGAACACCTGAACACTATCTATCAGCCACTCCTGAACACTATCAATCAGCCACACCTGAACACTATCTATCAGCCACTCCTGAACACTATCTATCAGCCACTCCTGAACACTATCTATCTGGAACACCTGAACACAATCTATCAGCCACTCCTGAACACTGTCTATCTGGAACACCTGAACACTATCTATCAGCCACTCCTGAACACTATCTATCAGCCACACCAAACACTATCTATCTGGAACACCTGAACACTATCTATCAGCCACTCCTGAACACTGTCTATCTGGAACACCTGAACACTATCTATCAGCCACTCCTGAACACTGTCTATCTGGAACACCTGAACACTATCTATCTGGAACACCTAAACACTATCTATCTGGAACACAAACACTATCTATCAGCCACTCCTGAACACTGTCTATCTGGAACACCTGAACACCATCTATCAGCCACTCCTGAACACTATCTATCAGCCACTCCTGAACACTATCTATGAGCCACTCCTGAACACTATCTATCTGGAACACCTGAACACTATCTATCAGCCACTCCTGAACACTATCTATCTGGAACACCTGAACACTATCTATCTGGAACACCTGAACACCATCTATATGGAACACCTGAACACCATCTATATGGAACACCTGAACACTATCTATCAGCCACTCCTGAAGACTATCTATCTGGAACACCTAAACACTATTTATCTGGAACACCTGAACACTATCTATCAGCCACTCCTGAACACTATCTATCAGCCACTCCTGAACACTATCTATCAGCCACTCCTGAACACTATCTATCTGGAACATCTGAACACTATCTATCTGGAACACCTGAACACTATCTATCTGGAACACCTGAACACTATCTATCAGCCACACCTAAACACTATTTATCTGGAACACCTGAACACTATCTATCAGCCACTCCTGAACACTATCTATCTGGAACACCTCAACATTATCTATCTGGAACACCTGAACACTATCTATCAGCCACACCTAAACACTATTTATCTGGAACACCTGAACACTATCTATCAGCCACTCCTGAACACTATCTATCAGCCACTCCTGAACACTATCTATCTGGAACATCTGAACACTATCTATCTGGAACACCTGAACACTATCTATCTGGAACACCTGAACACTATCTTTCAGCCACACCTAAACACTATTTATCTGGAACACCTGAACACTATCTATCAGCCACTCCTGAACACTATCTATCTGGAACACCTCAACATTATCTATCTGGAACACCTGAACACTATCTATCAGCCACACCTAAACACTATTTATCTGGAACACCTGAACACTATCTATCAGCCACTCCTGAACACTATCTATCTGGAACACCTGAACACTATCTATCTGGAACACCTGAACACTATCTATCTGGAACACCTGAACACTATCTATCAGCCACACCTGAACACTATCTATCAGCCACTCCTGAACACTGTCTATCAGCCACTCCTGAACACTATCTATATGGAACACCTGAACACTATCTATCAGCCACTCCTGAACACTGTCTATCTGGAACACCTGAACACTATCTATCAGCCACTCCTGAACACTGTCTATCTGGAACACCTGAACACTATCTATCAGCCACTCCTGAACACTATCTATCTGGAACACCTAAACACTATCTATCAGCCACTCCTGAACACTGTCTATCTGGAACACCTGAACACTATCTATCAGCCACTCCTGAACACTATCTATATGGAATACCTGAACACTATCTATCAGCCACACCTGAACACTATCTATCAGCCACTCCTGAACACTGTCTATCTGGAACACCTGACCACTATCTATCAGCCACTCCTGAACACTATCTATCTGGAACACCTGAACACTATCTATCAGCCACTCCTGAACACTATCTATCAGACACTCCTGAACACTGTCTATCTGGAACACCTGAACACTATCTATCAGCCACTCCTGAACACTATCTATCTGGAACATCTGAACACTATCTATCTGGAACACCTGAACACTATCTATCTGGAACACCTGAACACTATCTATCAGCCACACCTAAACACTATTTATCTGGAACACCTGAACACTATCTATCAGCCACTCCTGAACACTATCTATCTGGAACACCTCAACATTATCTATCTGGAACACCTGAACACTATCTATCAGCCACACCTAAACACTATTTATCTGGAACACCTGAACACTATCTATCAGCCACTCCTGAACACTATCTATCTGGAACACCTGAACACTATCTATCTGGAACACCTGAACACTATCTATCTGGAACACCTGAACACTATCTATCAGCCACACCTGAACACTATCTATCAGCCACTCCTGAACACTGTCTATCAGCCACTCCTGAACACTATCTATATGGAACACCTGAACACTATCTATCAGCCACTCCTGAACACTGTCTATCTGGAACACCTGAACACTATCTATCAGCCACTCCTGAACACTGTCTATCTGGAACACCTGAACACTATCTATCAGCCACTCCTGAACACTATCTATCTGGAACACCTGAACACTATCTATCAGCCACTCCTGAACACTGTCTATCTGGAACACCTGAACACTATCTATCAGCCACTCCTGAACACTATCTATATGGAATACCTGAACACTATCTATCAGCCACACCTGAACACTATCTATCAGCCACTCCTGAACACTGTCTATCTGGAACACCTGACCACTATCTATCAGCCACTCCTGAACACTATCTATCTGGAACACCTGAACACTATCTATCAGCCACTCCTGAACACTATCTATCAGACACTCCTGAACACTGTCTATCTGGAACACCTGAACACTATCTATCAGCCACTCCTGAACACTATCTATATGGAATACCTGAACACTATCTATTAGCCACTCCTAAACACTTTCTACACTACATAACCAAAAGTATGTGGACAGCTGCTCGTCGAACATCTCATTCCATAATCATGGGCATTAATATGGAGTTGGTCCCTCCTTTGCTGCTATAACAGCCTCCACTCTTCTGGGAAGGCTTTCCACTAGATGTTGGAACATTACTGCTATAACAGCCTCCACTCTTCTGGGAAAGGCTTTCCACTAGATGTTGGAACATTGCTGCTATAACAGCCTCCACTCTTCTGGGAAGGCTTTCCACTAGATGCTGGAACGTTGTTGTGGAGACTTGCTTCCATTCAGCCACAAGAGCATTAGTGAGGTCGGGCACTGATGTTGAGAGATTATACCTAACCATGTGATGTAGTGTAGTGAGGTTTATAACATGTCATTGGGTTGATAATGCGACATAGTGTAGTGAGGATTATAACATGTCATTGGGTTGATAATGCGACATAGTGTAGTGATGGTTATAACATGTCATTGGGTTGATAATGCGACATAGTGTAGTGATGGTTATAACATGTCATTGGGTTGATAATGTGACATAGTGTAGTGAGGATTATAACATGTCATTGCGTTGATAATGTGACATAGTGTAGTGAGGATTATAACATGTCATTGGGTTAACCATGTGACAAAGTGTAGTGAGGGTTATAATATGCCATTGGGTTAACCATGTGACATAGTGTAGTGAGGGTTACAACATGTCATTGAGTTGATAATGTGACATAGTGTAGTGAGGGTTATAACATGTCATTGAGTTGATAATGTGACATAGTGTAGTGAGGGTTATAACATGTCATTGAGTTGATAATGTGACATAGTGTAGTGAGGGTTATAACATGTCATTGAGTTGATAATGTGACATAGTGTAGTGAGGGTTATAACATGTCATTGGGTTGATAATGTGACATAGTGTAGTGAGGGTTATAACATGTCATTGGGTTAACCATGTGACAAAGTGTAGTGAGGGTTATAATATGTCATTGGGTTGATAATGTGACATAGTGTAGTAAGGGTTATAACATGTGAAATAGTATAGTGAGGGTTACAGCACTATATTGGGTTGACAATGTGACATAGTGTAGTGAGGGTTATAACATGTCATTGAGTTGATAGTGTGACATAGTGTAGTGATGGTTATAACATGTCATTGAGTTGATAGTGTGACATAGTGTAGTGAGAGTTGTGCTGAAGGTCTACTGAGGTCCAGTTTGTATGGCAGAGTAACCAGACCTTAGTTTACAAGTATTATGGGGTCTGGCCTCGCTATGAAGCAACAGAACAACACTGCTATACTTCACATATACATATATATATATATATATTATTCTACAATGTAGAAAATAGTAAAAATAATGAACACTATCTATCTGGTACTATCTATATATATATATATATAGTACCAGTTAAAAGTTTGGACATGCCTACTCATTCAAGGGTTTTTCATTATTTTTACTATTTTCTACATTGTAGAATAATAGTGAAGACATCAAAACTATGAAATAACACATATGGAATCATGCAGTAACCCAGAAAAATGTGTTCCAACAAATCAACATCTATTTTTTGATATTAGAGATTCTTCAAAGTAGCCATCACTTTGCCTTGATGATAACTCTGCACACTTCTCTCAACCATGACTAAACGGTCACATGGAATATGACTGCTGGTGTGGCGGTAATATGGTCACCAAAACAGCCCTACCCCTCATGGACTGTGGTCTAAAGTAGTGCACTATATAGGGAATAGGGTTCCATAGGGCTCTGGTCTAAAGTAGTGCACTATATAGGGAATAGGGTTCTATAGGGCTCTGGTCTAAAGTAGTGCACTATATAGGGAATAGGGTTCAATAGGGTTCTGGTCTAAAGTAGTGCACTATATAGGGAATAGGGTTCCATAGGGCTCTGGACTAAAGTAGTGCACTATATAGGGAATAGGGTTCCACACGGTTCTGGTCTAAAGTAGTGTAGGGAATAGGACACAGTCGTAGGTTTCAGAACCAACAGAGCTTCTGAGATGTGTAAAGAACATCTCACTGTTCTGTGGTAAACAATAACAACCGTGAAACAAACCACTTTTCAACCCAAACTGACAACAACAAACTAACAAATGCTTTAGTTTTGTTAAGCTGAGGAGTCATTTGATTTTGTTTCACCGTCCTGTTTCCTTTCATCTGATTAGGAGAATTACTCACACTGTCTCTAATGTCTTACAAACACATTCACCTCCATTCTTCCTTCAATCCTTTCAGTCCAGCCTGTCAGCCAGTCAGTCAACCAGTCAGCCAGTCAGTCAGCCAGTCAGCCAGTCAGTCAGTCAGCCAGTCAGTCAGCCAATCAGTCAGCCAGTCAGTCAGTCAGCCAGTCTGCCAGCCAGTCAGCCAGTCAGTCAGTCAGCCAGTCAGTTAGTCAGTCAGTCAGTGGTCTGGTCTGTTGTAGCAGTGAATCTCTATCTAAATTAACTTGTCTAATAAACAGATTTCTCCACTGTGTCCTTCCTCCTGTGTCTTTGCTATGATTCTTTTTCTAACATCTTCCAAAATCAGCACACTACTCTACCACTACTCTACCACTACTCTACCACTACTCTAACTCTACCACTACTCTACCACTACTCTACTCTACTCTACCACTACTCTACCACTACTCTACCACTACTCTAACTCTACTCTACCACTACTCTACCACTACTCTACCACTACTCTACCACTACTCTAACTCTACTCTACCACTACTCTACCACTACTCTACCACTACTCTAACTCTACTCTACCACTACTCTACCACTACTCTACCACTACTCTAACTCTACTCTACCACTACTCTACCACTACTCTACCACTACTCTACCACTACTCTAACTCTACTCTACCACAACTCTATTCTACCACTACTCTACCTCTACTCTAATCTACCACTACTCTACCACTACTCTACTATACCACTACTCTACCACTACTGTACCCAACCACTACTCTACCACTACTCTACCCAACCACTGCTCTACCACTACTCTACTCTACCACTACTCTACTATACCACTACTCTACCACTACTCTACTATACCACTACTCTACCACGACTTTACTATACCACTACTCTACCACTACTCTAACTCTACTCTACCATTACTCTACCACTACTCTACCACTACTCTACCACTACTCTAACTCTACTCTACCACTACTCTACCACTACTCTACCACTACTCTACCACTACTCTAACTCTACTCTACCACTACTCTACCACTACTCTACCACTACTCTAACTCTACTCTACCACTACTCTACCACTACTCTACCACTACTCTAACTCTACTCTACCACTACTCTACCACTACTCTACCACTACTCTACCACTACTCTAACTCTACTCTACCACAACTCTATTCTACCACTACTCTACCTCTACTCTAATCTACCACTACTCTACCACTACTCTACTATACCACTACTCTACCACTACTGTACCCAACCACTACTCTACCACTACTCTACCCAACCACTGCTCTACCACTACTCTACTCTACCACTACTCTACTATACCACTACTCTACCACTACTCTACTATACCACTACTCTACCACTACTCTACCACTACTCTACCACTACTCTACTATACCACTACACTACCACGACTTTACTATACCACTACTCTACCACTACCCTACTCTACCACTACTCTACCACTACTCTATCACTTCTATAGCACTACTATACAACTCCTATACCACTACTCTACCACTACTCTACCGCTTCTCTTCCACTACTCTACAACTACTCTACCACTACTATACCAGTACTATACCACTACTCTCCCACCACTCTAGAACTACTATAACACTACTTAACCACTACTATACCACCAATCTACCACTACTCTAAAACCACTCTAACACTATTCTACAACTACTCTACCGCTTCTCTACCACTACTATACCACAACTGTACAGCTACTATAACACTACCATATCACTACTCTACCAATACTATACCACTACTCTACAACTACTCTACCACTACTACACCTCTACTCTACCACTCCTATAACACTACTCTACCACTACTCCACTTCTACACAAGCACTACTCAACCAATACTCTACCACTACTACACCACCACTGTACCACTACTCTACCACTACTCTACCACTACTCTACCACTACTCTACCACTACTCTACTCTACCACTACACTACCACTACTCTACCACTACTCTACCACTACTCTACCACTACTCTACCACTACTCTACCACTGCACTACCACTATTATACACCTACTCTACCACTACTCTACCACCACTCTACCATTACTATACTCTACCACCACTCTACCACAACTCTACCACTGCTCTACTCTACCACTGCTCTACTCTACCACTACTCTACAACTACTCTACCACTACTACACCTCTACTCTACCACTCCAATAACACTACTCTACCACTACTCCACTTCTACACAAGCACTACTCAACCACTACTCTACCACTACTATACCTCTACTCTACCACTAATCTACCCTACCACTGCTCAACCACTACTCTACTCTACCACTAATCTACCCTACCACTGCTTAACCACTACTCTACTCTACCACTACTCTACTTAAACACTACTCTACCACAACTTTACTATACCACTACTCTACCACTCCTCTACTCTACCACTACTCTACCACTACTCTATTCTACCACTACTCTACTCTACCACTACTCTACTCTACCACTACTCTACTCTACCACTACTCTACCACAACTCTACTCTACAACTACTCCACCACTACACTACCTCTACTCTGCCACAACACTACCTCTACTCCACCACTGCTCTACCTCTACTCTACCACTACTCTACCTCTACTCTACCACTACTCTACCACTACTATACCACTACTCTACCACTACTTTACCATAACTATACTCTACCACTACTCTACCACTACTCTACCACTACTATACCACTCCACTACCACTACCCTACCACTACTCTACCATTACAATACTCTACCACTACTCTACCACTACTATACCACTACACTACTCTACCACTCCTCTACCACGACTTTACAATACCACTACTCTACCACTACTCTACTCTACCACTACTCTACCACTACTCTACCACTGCTCTACTCTACCACTACTCTCCCACTACTCTACAACTACTCTACCACTACTACACCTCTACTCTACCACTCCTATACGACTACTCTACAACTACAATACCACTAATACACCTCTACTCTACCACTCCTATACCACTACTCTACCACTACTCCACCTCTACACAAGCACTACTCTACCACTACTATACCAATACTATACCAATACTCTACAACTACTGTACCACTACTCTACCACTACTACACCACTACTATACCACTACTCTACAACCACTCTACCTCTTCTATACAACTACAATGCCACTACTCTACCACAACTTTACAATACCACTACTCTACCACTACTCTACCACTACTCTACCACTACTCTACCACTACTCTACTCTACCACTACTCTACCACTACTCTACCACTACTCTCCTCTACCTCTGTTTTACTACCACTACTCTACCACGACTTTACTATAGCACTACTCTTCCACTACTCTACTCCACCACTACTCTATCCCTACTCTACTCAACCACTACTCTACTGCTTCTCTACCCCTACTATACCGCTACCTAACCACTACTATACCACCAATCACCACTACTCTACCACTACTATACCACTACTCTACCACTACTCTACCACTACTCTACTCTACAACTTCTCTACCACTACTCTACTACTACTCTACTATTACTCTACCACTACTCTACTATTACTCTACCACAACTCTACCACTACTCTACCACTACTCTACTCTACCATTTCTCTACCATTTCTCTACCACTAATCTACTCTACCACTACTCTACCATTTCTCTACCACTAATCTACTCTACCACTACTCTACCATTTCTCTACCACTAATCTACTCTACCACTACTCTACCATTTCTCTACCACTAATCTACTCTACCACTACTCTACTCTACCACTTCTCTACCACTTCTCTACCACTAATCTACTCTACCACTACTCTACCACTTCTCTACCACTTCTCTACCACTACTCTACTCTACCACTACTCTACCACGACTTTATTATACCACTACTCTACCACTCCTCTACCACGACTTTACTATACCTCTACTCTACCACTACTCTACTTTACCTCTACTCTACCACTACTCTACCACTACTCTACTCTACCACTACTCTACCATGACTTTAGTATACCACTACTCCCCCTCTACTCTACCACTACTCAACCACTACTATACCACCAATGTACCACTACTCTACCACTACTCTTCCACTACTCTACCACTACTCTACCTCTACTCTACCACTACTCTACCTCTACTCTACCACTACTACACCACTACTCTACCACTACTCTACTCTACCACTACTCTACTCTACCAATACTATACAACTCCTCTACCTCTACTCTACCACTACTCTACCACTACTCTACCACTACTATACCACTACTCAACTCTACCTCTACTCCACCACTACTCTTCCACTACTATACCACTACTCTACTATACCACTACTCTACCAATACTCTACCACTACTCTACCTCTACTCTACCACTACTCTACCTCTACTCTACCACTACTCTACCACTACTCTACTCTACCAATACTATACAACTCCTCTACCTCTACTCTACCACTACTCTACCACTACTCTACCACTACTCTACCACTACTCTACCACTACTCTACCTCTACTCTACCACTACTCTACTCTACCACTACTCTACCACTACTCTACCACTACTCTACCACTACTCTACCACTACTCTACTCTACCACTACTCTACTCTACTCTACTCTACCTCTACTCTACCAATACTCTACCGCTACTCTACCACTACTCTACCACTACTCTACCACTACTCTACTACTACTCTACCTCTACTCTACCACTACTCTACTCTACCTCTACTCTACCACTACTCTACTCTACCACTACTCTACTCTACTCTACTCTACCTCTACTCTACCACTACTCTACCGCTACTCTTCCACTCCTCTACCACTCCTCTACCAATACTCTACCACTACTCTACTCTACCACTACTCTACCACTTCTCTACTCTACCACTACTCTACCACTACTCTACTCTACCACTACTCCACTCTACAACTACTCTACCACTACTCTACTCTATCACTACTCTACCACTACTCTACTCTACCGCTACTTAACCACTACTACACCACTAATTGACAATTACTCTACAGTTACAATACTACTACTATTCCACTAATATACCACTACACTAACTCTATTCTACCACTACTCCACTCTACCACTACTCTACTCTACCACGACTTTACTTTACCTCTACTCTACCACTACTCTACCACTACTCTACCACTACTCTACCACTACTCTACTCTACCACTACTCTACTCTACCACTACTCAACCACTACTCAACCACTACTATTCCACCACTCCATCACTACTACACCACAAATTGACAATTACTCTACAACTACTATTCCACTACTCTACCATTACTCTACCACTACTCTGCTCTACATGTTCTCTTCTCTACCACTACTCTACTCTACCACTACTCTACTCTACCACTATGCTGCTCTACCACTACTTTACTATCCCACTACTCTACCACTACTCTACCACTACTCTACCACTTCTCTACCACTACTCTACCACTACTCTACTTTACCACTACTCTACCACTACTCTACTCTACCACTACTCTACTATACCACAGCTTTACTATACCACTACTCTACCATGACTTTACTATACCTCTACTCTACCACTACTCTACCACAACTTTACTATACCACTACTCCACCTCTACTCTACCACTACTCTACCACTGCTCTACCACTACTCCACTCTACCACTACTCTACTCTACCACAACTTTACTTTACCTCTACTCTACCACTACTCTACCACTACTCTACTCTACCACTACTCTACTCTACCACTACTCTACCACTACTCAACAACTACTACACCACAAATTGACAATTACTCTACAACTACTATTCCACTACTCTACCATTACTCTACCACTACTCTGCTCTACATGTTCTCTTCTCTACCACTACTCTACTCTACCACTACTCTACTCTACCACTACTCTACCACAACTTTACTATACCACTACTCCACCTCTACTCTACCACTACTCTACCACTTCTATACCACCAATCTACCACTACTCTAACACTACTCTACCACTACTCTACCACTACTCTACAACTACTCTACCTCTACTCTACCTCTACCACACCACTACTCTACCACTACTCTACTCTACTCTACCACTACTCTACTCTACCACTACCACTACTACACCACTACTCTACTCTACCACTACTCTACTCTACCACTACTACACCACTACTCTACCACTACTCTGCTCTACCTGTTCTCTACTCTACCACTACTCTACTCTACCACTACTACACCACTACTCTACCACTACTCTGCTCTACCTCTACCACTACTCTACCTCTACCACTACTCTACCACTACTCTACTCTACCACTACTCTACTCTACCACTACTCTACTCTACCACTACTACACCACTACTCTACCACTACTCTACCACTACTCTACTCTACCACTACTCTACTCTACCACTACTCTACCACTACTCTACTATACCACTACTCTACCACTACTCTACCACTACTCTACTATACCACTACTCTACCACTACTCTACTCTACCACTACTCTACCACTACTCTACCACTACTCTACTCTACCACTACTCTACCACTACTCTACCACTACTCTACCACTACTCTACCTCTACTCTACCTCTACTCTACTCTACCACTACTCTACCACTACTCTACCTCTACTCTACCTCTACTCTACTCTACCACTACTCTACCACTACTCTACTCTACCACTACTCTACTCTACCACTACTCTACTCTACCACTACTACACCACTACTCTACCACTACTCTACCACTACTCTACTCTACCACTACTCTACTCTACCACTACTCTACTCTACCACTACTCTACCACTACTCTACTATACCACTACTCTACCACTACTCTACCCTACCACTACTCTACCACTACTCTACCACTACTCTACCACTACTCTACACTACTCTACCACTACTCTACCACTACTCTACCACTACTCTACTCTACCACTACTCTACCACTACTCTACCACTACTCTACCACTACTCTACCTCTACTCTACCTCTACTCTACTCTACCACTACTCTACCTCTACTCTACTCTACCACTATTCTACCTCTACTCTATCACACCCTCTACTGTCCTCTACTCAACTGATGTCACACATATTGTAATTAACGTCACATTCACTGCAAATAACGTCACACACACTTCAACTAACGTCACACACACTTTAACTAACGTCACACACACTTTAACTAACGTCACACACACTTCAGCTAACGTCACACACACTTCAACGTGGAAAACTGATTTAATTTAGTAGTCAGGTAATTTCGTTTTTTTTCCACCCAACTTTTAACCTAAATTCACGATGAATTCAAATTAGTTGACAATCAACCAAATGTAGATCTAAACTAGACGTTGAACTGACGTCTGTGCCCATTGGAACACACTGAGACCTGTGTGAGCCCATGGCTAGTGTCTATGTTTAGTATGTACGATAGTGTGACACTAACCGCCACAGTCAAGGATCAATCAATACGCAGGACACACCTGACTTGACAACAGTTTGGTGGTGGTGCTGTCTACAACAGATTATATACCTTTGGGACATCTATCCTGTTTTTAACTCATTTGACAACATAATAAAAATGGCTTATTACCCTCCACATGTATTCTGTGTGTGGGGATGATATCCTAATTGGCCTAATATCCCACCCAGAGCAGGTACAGCACAGTGCTGTGTCCAAATGTATCTCTAGGGTGCCCCCAACAGCCTCAGGTTGGTACTGCAGGAGGTCTCTTCAATTACATATTCAATCAAACCCACGCTGCAGAAAAAATACATTGTTCTTGCACCATACAACAACAAAAAAAACACATTTAAAGTACTGTGATCAAAATTCAAAAAAGACACTCGCACATCCAAGCTATCTTGTTGCAGGTGCATGGTAACAGAGAGATATGATTTAGCTGCTCTTGCTTGTATCACTATTGTTTTATTGAATCTTTACGTATCGACCTCGTAAAGCTTCCAAGTGGCCAATATATTAAGCTTAAAAAAAACAACAGTGATACTAGCAAGAGCAGTGTGCTGGTTTCTCTTTTCATCATAAACAACAGTGATACTAGCAAGAGCAGTGTGCTGGTTTCTCTTTTCATCATAAACAACAGTGATACTAGCAAGAGCAGTGTGCTGGATGCTCTTTTCATCATAAACAACAGTGATACTAGCAAGAGCAGTGTGCTGGTTTCTCTTTTCATCATAAACAACAGTGATACTAGCAAGAGCAGTGTGCTGGATGCTCTTTTCATCTAAGTACTGTGATCAGGTAATGAGCGATAGGGAGATTTTTCCAAAGTGTGTTTTGATTGAATCTGACCATATCAAAGTTTATTTGTCAAATGCTCAGGACACAGCGTAGTGTACACAGTATAATAAGTATTTGCACGCATCATAGGCAGCAGGTGTATCTGTGTAAAACAATGCTTCAGTGGTGGGATGACAAACACCTTATAGAAGGACACGCTGGGGAACATGGAGAGGATAGGAGTCATGGCAACAGATCCAGCTGCTCCTGGAACACACTATGGCCACATACCAAATGGCACCCTACTTCCTACGTAGTGCACTACTTTTGAACAGGGCTAACACATGGGGACCAGGGTGCCACCTGACCACATCCACCTCACATGTCCCTCAGGATTTAGGCCTGCTTTCCTCTATGTGAGAGGGCCAGGGAGGGCGACTGGTAAACTGGGCCAATATACAATGTTAATACAATGCTTGTATTACTGCTACAGTAAATGGTTGTAGTATTCCTGCTACAGTTAATGGTTGGAGTATTACTGCTACAGTAAATGGTTGGAGTATTCCTGCTAAAGGTAAATGGTTAGAGTATTCCTGCTAAAGGTAAATGGTTGGAGTATTCCTGCTACAGTAAATGGTTGGAGTATTCCCAGGGGCTACAGTAAATGGTTGGAGTATTCCTGCTACAGTAAATGGTTGGAGTATTCCTGCTAAAGGTAAATGGTTAGAGTATTCCTGCTACAGTAAATGGTTGGAGTATTCCTGCTAAAGGTAAATGGTTGGAGTATTCCTGCTACAGTAAATGGTTAGAGTATTCCCAGGGGCTACAGTAAATGGTTGGAGTATTCCTGCTACAGTAAATGGTTGGAGTATTCCTGCTACAGTAAATGGTTGGAGTATTCCTGCTACAGTAAATGGTTAGAGTATTCCTGCTACAGTAAATGGTTGGAGTATTCCTGCTACAGTAAATGGTTAGAGTATTCCTGCTACAGTAAATGGTTAGAGTATTCCTGCTACAGTAAATGGTTGGAGTATTCCTGCTACAGTAAATGGTTAGAGTATTCCTGCTACAGTAAATGGTTAGAGTATTCCTGCTACAGTAAACTGTATTACTGTATTCGAACCAGTGACCTTTCGGTTACTGGCCCAATGCTCTAACCGCTAGGCTACCTGTCACCTCTACCCAATGATGATGGGGATATTGTTGACGAGGAGGAGGAGGATGATGGGGATATTGTTGACGAGGAGGAGGATGATGATGGTGATATTGTTGACGAGGAGAAGGATGATGATATTGTTGACGAGGAGGAGGATGATGATGGTGATATTGTTGACGAGGAGGAGGATGATGATGGGGATATTGTTGACGAGGAGGAGGATGATGATGGTGATATTGTTGACGAGGAGGAGGACGATGGTGACATTAATAAAGATGATCTCACCAATGTGACGGTGTTCTTTCTCTAGGTAAAGGACAGACTCCTCAAGTAACCATGTCTACAGGAAACAGGATGGTGTCTAAACCAGCCATCACTGCTATGGTGAGTCCCTTAATATCTATCCATGTATACCAATCCACCCCCTTCTTTCTATCTATCTCTCTATCTATCTATCTGGGGAAACGGAGATACATAGTCAGTTGCACAACTGAATGTATTCAACTGAAATGTGTCTTCCGTATTTAACTCAACCCCTCTGAATCAGAGGTGAGGGGGGCTGCCTTAATCGGCATCCACGTCATCAGAGCCCTGGGAGCAGTTGTTGTTGGCAGTTCATTCACTGACAGCAAAAGGAGGAAAGTATTATGTGATTCTGACTAACAGTTAGTAGAATTTAACAGAGTAATGACTGGTCTAGGAACAGATTAAAGACCAACAGAGTAATGACTGGTCTAGGAACAGATTAAAGACCAGAGTAATGACTGGTCTAGGAACAGATTAAAGACCAGAGTAATGACTGGTCTAGGAACAGATTAAAGACCAGCAGAGTAATGACTGGTCTAGGAACAGATTAAAGACCAGAGTAATGATTGATCTAGGAACAGATTAAAGACCAGAGTAATGACTGGTCTAGGAACAGATTAAAGACCAGAGTAATGACTGGTCTAGGAACAGATTAAAGACCAGAGTAATGACTGGTCTAGGAACAGATTAAAGACCAACAGAGTAATGACTGGTCTAGGAACAGATTAAAGACCAGAGTAATGACTGGTCTAGGAACAGATTAAAGACCAGCAGAGTAATGACTGATCTAGGAACAGATTAAAGACCAGAGTAATGACTGGTCTAGGAACAGATTAAAGACCAGAGTAATGACTGGTCTAGGAACAGATTAAAGACCAGAGTAATGACTGGTCTAGGAACAGATTAAAGACCAGAGTAATGAATGGTCTAGGAACAGATTAAAGACCAGAGTAATGACTGGTCTAGGAACAGATTAAAGACCAGAGTAATGACTGGTCTAGGAACAGATTAAAGACCAGCAGAGTAATGACTGGTCTAGGAACAGATTAAAGACCAGAGTAATGACTGGTCTAGGAACAGATTAAAGACCAGAGTAATGACTGGTCTAGGAACAGATTAAAGACTAGAGTAATGACTGGTCTAGGAACAGATTAAAGACCAGAGTAATGACTGGTCTAGGAACAGATTAAAGACCAACAGAGTAATGACTGATCTAGGAACAGATTAAAGACCAGAGTAATGACTGGTCTAGGAACAGATTAAAGACCAGAGTAATGACTGGTCTAGGAACAGATTAAAGACCAGCAGAGTAATGACTGGTCTAGGAACAGATTAAAGACCAGAGTAATGACTGGTCTAGGAACAGATTAAAGACCAGAGTAATGACTGGTCTAGGAACAGATTAAAGACCAGAGTAATGACTGGTCTAGGAACAGATTAAAGACCAGCTGGGTTGATAAGGGAGGATCATGTAGTCCAGGCCAGTGGTTAGAGAGTCGCCACAGGTCTGTCCGACAAGAACAAGTCCAGATGTCTTTAGAACAGGTTTTTTCCAGATGTATTAGTTCCTTTTTGAACAACTATGTGTTGTGGTTTATAAAGACCTGAAGATAGAGTCCAGTATTGATCACACAGAGAATTAGCAGCAATACAGGTAGATACTGCACAGACACTAACAATATGGCCTCCAATAGCTAAACTAGCTTAGCATATTACTATGGCCAGTACTGTCTGACTTAGCATATTACTATGGCCAGAACTGTCTTACTTAGCATATTACTATAGCCAGTACTGTCTGACTTAGCATAGCATATTACTATGGCCAGTACTGTCTTATTTAGCATATTACTATAGCCAGTACTGTCTGACTTAGCATAGCATATTACTATGGCCAGTACTGTCTTACTTAGCATATTACTATAGCCAGTACTGTCTTACTTAGCATATTACTATGGCTGGTACTGTCTGACTTAGCATATTACTATAGCCAGTACTGTCTTACTTAGCATATTACTATGGCTGGTACTGTATGACTTAGCATATTACTATAGCCAGTACTGTCTTACTTAGCATATTACTATGGCCAGTACTGTCTTACTTAGCATATTACTATGGCCGGTACTGTCTTAGCATATTACTATAGCCAGTACTGTCTTACTTAGCATATTACTATGGCTGGTACTGTATGACTTAGCATATTACTATAGCCAGAACTGTCTTACTTAGCATATTACTATAGCCAGTACTGTCCTACTTAGCATATTACTATGGCCGGAACTGTCTTACTTAGCATATTACTATGGCTGGTACTGTCTTACTTAGCATATTACTATGGCCGGTATTGTCTTACTTAGCATATTACTATGGCCAGTACTGTCTGACTTAGCATATTACTGTACTGTCTTACTTAGCATATTACTATGGCCAGTACTGTCCTACTTAGCATATTACTGTACTGTCTTACTTAGCATATTACTATGGCTGGTACTGTCTGACTTAGCATATTACTATAGCCAGTACTGTCTTACTTAGCATATTACTATGGCCGGTATTGTCTTACTTAGCATATTACTATGGCCAGTACTGTCTTACTTAGCATATTACTATAGCCAGTACTGTCTTACTTAGCATATTACTATGGCTGGTACTGTCTGACTTAGCATATTACTATAGCCAGTACTGTCTTACTTAGCATATTACTATAGCCAGTACTGTCTTACTTAGCATATTACTATAGCCAGTACTGTCTTACTTAGCATATTACTATGGTCGGTACTGTCTTACTTAGCATATTACTATGGCTGGTACTGTCTGACTTAGCATATTACTATAGCCAGTACTGTCTTACTTAGCATATTACTATGGCTGGTACTGTCTGACTTAGCATATTACTATGGCCAGTACTGTCTTACTTAGCATATTACTATGGCCGGTACTGTCTTACTTAGCATATTACTATGGCCGGTACTGTCTTACTTAGCATATTACTATAGCCAGAACTGTCTTACTTAGCATATTACTATGGCCGGTACTGTCTTAGCATATTACTATGGCCGGTACTGTCTTACTTAGCATATTACTATGGCTGGTACTGTCTTACTTAGCATATTACTATGGCTGGTACTGTCTTACTTAGCATATTACTATGGCTTGTACTGTCTTATTTAGCATATTACTATGGCTGGTACTGTCTTACTTAGCATATTACTATGGCCAGTACTGTCTTACTTAGCATATTACTATGGCCGGTACTGTCTGACTTAGCATATTACTATGGCCAGTACTGTCTTACTTAGCATATTACTATGGCCAGTACTGTCTTACTTAGCATATTAGTATGGCCAGTACTGTCTTACTTAGCATATTACTATGGCCAGTACTGTCCTACTTAGCATATTACTGTACTGTCTTACTTAGCATATTACTATAGCCAGTACTGTCTTACTTAGCATATTACTACGGCCGGTATTGTCTGACTTAGCATATTACTACGGTCAGTACTGTCTTACTTAGCATATTACTATGGTCGGTACTGTCTTACTTAGCATATTACTATAGCCAGTACTGTCTTACTTAGCATATTACTATAGCCAGTACTGTCTTACTTAGCATATTACTATAGCCAGTACTGTCTTACTTAACCATTTATTCTGGTGTCTCACCCTCCCCTGCCTCTTCCTCACTCCCCCTCCCCTGCCTCTACCTCACCTTCCTCCCCTGCCTCTACCTCACTCCTCCTTCCCTGCCTCTACCTCACTCCCCCTCCCCTGCCTCTACCTCACTCCCCCTCCCCTGCCTCTACCTCACTCCTCCTCCACTGCCTCTACCTCACTCCCCCTCCCCTGCCTCTACCTCACTCCCCCTCCCCTGCCTCTACCTCACCTTCCTCCCCTGCCTCTACCTCACTCCTCCTCCCCTGCCTCTACCTCACTCCCCCTCCCCTGCCTCTACCTCACTCCCCCTCCCCTGCCTCTACCTCACTCTTCCTCCCCTGTCTCTACCTCACTCCTCCTAACCCTGCCTCTACCTCACTCCTCCTAACCCTTCCTCTACTTCCCTCCTCCTCCCCTGCCTCCACCTCACTCCTCCTCCCTTGCCTCTACCTCACTCCACCTCCCCTGCCTCTACCTCACTCCTCCTCCCCTGCCTCTACCTCACTCCTCCTAACCCTGCCTCTACCTCACTCCTCCTAACCATGCCTCTACCTCACTCCCCCTCCCCTGCCTCTACCTCACTCCTCATAACCCTGCCTCTACCTCACTCCCCCTCCCCTGCCTCTACCTCACTGCTCCTCCCCTGCCTCTACCTCACTCTTCCTCCCCTGCCTCTACCTCTCTCCCCCTCCCCTGCCTCTACCTCACTCCTCCTAACCCTGCCTCTACTTCCCTCCTCCTCCCCTGTCTCTACCTCACTCCTCCTAACCCTGCCTCTACCTCACTCCTCCTAACCCTGCGTCTACTTCCCTCCTCCTTCCCTGCCTCTAGCTCACTCCTCCTCCCCTGCCTCTACCTCACTCCTCCTCCCCTGCCTCTACCTCACTCCTCCTCCCCTGCCTCTACCTCACTCCTCCTCCCCTGCCTCTACCTCACTCCTCCTCCCCTGCCTCTACCTCACTCCCCCTCCCCTGCCTCACTCCTCCTCCCCTGCCTCTACTTCCCTCCTCCTCCCCTGCCTCTACCTCACTCCCCCTCCCCTGCCTCTACCTCACTCCTCCTCCCCTGCCTCTACCTCACTCCTCCTAACCCTGCCTCTACCTCACTCCCCCTCCCCTGCCTCTACCTCACTCCCCCTCCCCTGCCTCTACCTCACTCCCCCTCCCCTGCCTCTACCTCACTCCTCCTAACCCTGCCTCTACCTCACTCCCCCTCCCCTGCCTCTACCTCACTCCCCCTCCCCTGCCTCTACCTCCTCCCCCTCCCCTGCCTCTACCTCACTCCCCCTCCCCTGCCTCTACCTCACTCCCCCTCCCCTGCCTCTACCTCACTCCCCCTCCCCTGTCTCTACCTCACTCCCCCTCCCCTGCCTCTACCTCACTCCCCCTCCCCTGTCTCTACCTCACTCCCCCTCCCCTGCCTCTACCTCGCTCCTCCTCCCCTGCCTCTACCTCACTCCCCCTCCCCTGTCTCTACCTCCTCCCATCTCCTTCTATACATTAAGTTTTTAGTCATCCCCAAAGCTTTTTCAAGGTTTGAATAGGTCGGTCATCTCAGACAGGTCAAAGACTGCATGAGCAGATGTCACTGTGACATCTCTCCGAATGATGAAATGGACTGGAAATACACTGAGTGTACCAAAACATTAGGAACACCTGCTCTTTCCATGACAGACTGACCAGGTGAATCCAGGTGAAAGATATGATCCCTTATTGATGTCACTTGTAAATCCACTTCAAATCAGTGTAGATGAAGGATTTTTAAGCCTTGAGACAGTTGATACATTGATTGTGTATGTGTGCCGTTCAGACGGTGAATGGTTGCCTTTGAACGGGGTATGGTAGTAGGTGCCAGGCGCACCGGTTTGAGTGTGTCAAGAACTGCAAAGCTGCTGGGGTTTTTTCACGCTCAACAGTTTCCCGTGTGTATCAAGAATTGTCCACCACCCAAAGGATATCTAGCTAACACACAAGCTATTGGGGGGCCATGTAACTGTCATCAAGGTCTATTTATGTATTTTTTTCATAAATAATTTTGACAGTAACCCTCCAAAAAGTTCATAATAAATATTTTTAATTTCCACATGTACTAGGAAGCTAAGAAACAAACACTGAGCTTCCTAGTACACATGGAAATTAAAAAGGTTTTATAAATCAATTTCAGACCAAGAGCCTATTGCTTCTTAGGTAGTTATTTATACATTTTAGTTTAGAAAAAAAATCTCTCCACAGAAGCGACAACTTACAGGGACGGTTAAAATAGATTGACGTAGCAACGTCAGGGAAACTGGGCGAAAGGGAGCGGTGCTTCAAATACAGCCGCGTTCTGCAACATCTTGAATTGAGCCTCTCGTACTCCTTAATTACCTGCCTCAACACGTTATGGAAAGAGATGGAAAGAGATCAACTGTGTAGGAAGCTCTGGGAACAAGTCGTCTGGATGCTGGAAAGACAAGAAATTGGCAGATGCGACACATTTATCATATTTAGCAACAACGGTTCTTGAGGGCTCAAACAAAAAGTGGTTGGTTTGCGATTTCGTTCATACTGGTGAACCTGCGTTTGAGTTGTGCGGTTACAAACGGTCCCTTATCTCTGGGATATCTGGCATGCATCATTCGAGACTACGTTTAAATTGTGTGCTGCACAATGGACATCTAATGCACAATGTCTCAGGAAATACTGTCTGGGATGTCATTACTAGGCCTACAGGCCGTGGTGAAAACATTTGCACACAAAATAGCAAGGTGAGGCAGGAGCAAACTATAGCTACTATAGCCCTCGACTTAGAAAACAAGAGAGAGACAAGCAGTAGCTACTATAGCTACTATAGCCCTCTATGTAGAAAACAAGAGAGAGAGAAGCAGTAGCTACTATAGCTTCTATAGCCCTCTATGTAGAAAACAAGAGAGAGAAGCAGTAGCTACTATAGCTACTATAGCCCTCTATGTAGAAAACAAGAGAGAGAGAAGCAGTAGCTACTATAGCCCTCTATGTAGAAAACAAGAGAGAGAGAAGCAGTAGATACTATAGCTTCTATAGCCCTCTATGTAGAAAACAAGAGAGAGAAGCAGTAGCTACTAGCTTCTATAGCCCTCTATGTAGAAAACAAGAGAGAGAAGCAGTAGCTACTATAGCTACTATAGCCCTCTATGTAGAAAACAAGAGAGAGAAGCAGTAGCTACTATAGCTTCTATAGCCCTCTATGTAGAAAACAAGAGAGAGAGAAGCAGTAGCTACTATAGCTTCTATAGCCCTCTATGTAGAAAACAAGAGAGAGAGAAGCAGTAGCTACTATAGCTACTATAGCCCTCTATGTAGAAAACAAGAGAGAGAGAAGCAGTAGCTACTATAGCTACTATAGCCCTCTATGTAGAAAACAAGAGAGAGAAGCAGTAGCTACTATAGCTTCTATAGCCCTCTATGTAGAAAACAAGAGAGAGAGAAGCAGTAGCTACTATAGCTTCTATAGCCCTCTATGTAGAAAACAAGAGAGAGAAGCAGTAGCTACTATAGCCCTCTATGTAGAAAACAAGAGAGAGAGAAGCAGTAGCTACTATAGCTACTATAGCCCTCTATGTAGAAAACAAGAGAGAGAGAAGCAGTAGCTACTATAGCTTCTATAGCCCTCTATGTAGAAAACAAGAGAGAGACAAGCAGTAGCTACTATAGCTTCTATAGCCCTCTATGTAGAAAACAAGAGAGAGAGAAGCAGTAGCTACTATAGCTTCTATAGCCCTCTATGTAGAAAACAAGAGAGAGAGAAGCAGTAGCTACTATAGCTTCTATAGCCCTCTATGTAGAAAACAAGAGAGAGAGAAGCAGTAGCTACTATAGCTACTATAGCCCTCTATGTAGGGACATAAGAGAGAGAGAAGCAGTAGCTACTATAGCTACTATAGCCCTCTATGTAGAAAACAAGAGAGAGAAGCAGTAGCTACTATAGCTTCTATAGCCCTCTATGTAGAAAACAAGAGAGAGAGAAGCAGTAGCTACTATAGCTACTATAGCCCTCTATGTAGAAAACAAGAGAGAGAGAAGCAGTAGCTACTATAGCTACTATAGCCCTCTATGTAGAAAACAAGAGAGAGAAGCAGTAGCTACTATAGCTTCTATAGCCCTCTATGTAGAAAACAAGAGAGAGAGAAGCAGTAGCTACTATAGCTTCTATAGCCCTCTATGTAGAAAACAAGAGAGAGAAGCAGTAGCTACTATAGCCCTCTATGTAGAAAACAAGAGAGAGAGAAGCAGTAGCTACTATAGCTACTATAGCCCTCTATGTAGAAAACAAGAGAGAGAGAAGCAGTAGCTACTATAGCTTCTATAGCCCTCTATGTAGAAAAACAAGAGAGAGAGAAGCAGTAGCTACTATAGCTTCTATAGCCCTCTATGTAGAAAACAAGAGAGAGAGAAGCAGTAGCTACTATAGCTACTATAGCCCTCTATGTAGAAAACAAGAGAGAGAGAAGCAGTAGCTACTATAGCTACTATAGCCCTCTATGTAGAAAACAAGAGAGAGAGAAGCAGTAGCTACTATAGCTACTATAGCCCTCTATGTAGAAAAGAACAGAGACAAGCAGTAGCTATTATAACCCTCTGTGTAGAAAACAAGAGAGACAAACTGTAGCTTCTATAGCCCTCTATGTATTGTCACACCTGCTCCAGCTTCCCCTCTCTGTTGCTCGAGGGCGCCAGGCTGCCCATCATTACACGCATCAGTGCTTCATTGGACTCACCTGGACTCCTTCACTTTGTTGATTTCCCCATCTATATCTGTCTGTTCTTCAGTTTGATCCCGTGTCAGCTTTATTTTTGTTTTGTTGCCCCCCCCCAGATGCTGTTCCTGTTTTGTTTGATTTTCTTTTTTCCTTTACATGTTCGCTCCCTGTACTTGCTTCTCGTCTCCAGCGTCGGTCCTTACATGTAGAAAACAAGAGAGAGACAGGCAGACACAGAGAAAGAAAGAGAAAAAGACAGACACAGAGAGAGAGAGAGACGCAGCAAAGAATACTTGAGTATAATTGTTATTCTATTTGATGTGTAATTTGTATTAAAAGTGTATAAATAGCAGCTTAATGCTGTATATAGCTATAGGTAGTAGGCTACACTGCATAATGAAATAATCCCTAGTAAACTAATGATTTGAGGGTGGACTGACTGTATTATTTGGCAGTAATAGACTGGTTTTACACACAACAACTTTCTATCCAAGCTGGGAGAGAGTGCAGAGATGGCTCATGTCTGGCAAGTTCAGGTAGGCGATCAGTTATTTGAATTTTTAACTTGAATTACTGAAACAATTAATTACATTATTGCCACTAGCCAGAAGTCTAAATGTCACCAGTGCAGTATCATATATACTGTAGCTTCGTGAAATATTAGGCTTAACAAAGTGACCATTATGACCAAAATTGGCCTACCAATAAACATTTATACAAATCATATCAACAGATGTCACAAAGTGCTTATACAGAAACACAGCCTAAAACCCCAAACAGCAAGCAATGCAGATGTAGAAGCACTAGCTAAAGCAAAGCTATAGGCTACATGTACACGCGTAGCACGAGCTCCAGCAGGTATATTTCACTGGTCATCCCCCAAAGCCAACTCCTCCTTCGGCCGCCTTTCCTTCTAGTTCTCTGCTGCCAATGACTGGAACGAACTGCAAAAATCCCTGAAGCTGGGGACTCATATCTCCCTCACTAGCTATAAGCACCAGCTGTCAGAGCAGATCACAGATCACTGCACCTGTACATAGCCGATCTGTAAACAGCCCATCTATCTACCTACCTCATCCCCATACTGTATTTATTTATTTATCTTGCTCCTTTGCACCCCAGTATCTCTACTTGCACATTCATCTTCTGCACATCTATCACTCCAGTGTTTAATTGCTATATTGTAATTATTTCGCCACTATGGCCTATTTATTGCCTTACCTCCCTAATCCTACCTCATTTACACACACTGAATATAGACTTTATCTATTGTGTTAATGACTGTTCACTTGTTTACTCCATGTGTAACTCTGTGTTGTTGTATTGTGTCGAACTGCTTTGCTTTATCTTGGCCAGGTCGCAGTTGTAAATGAGAACTTGTTCTCAACTAGCCTACCTGGTTAAATAAAGGTGAAATAAAAAAAAATAAAAAAAATAAAAAAATACATACCTTGGCGCCACAGAAAGCTAATCATCGATTCGATAGGCAGCCTCATAGACATGTCGCAATAACAGCACCATGGACAGGGACCGGAAGTCTATTCTTTGTGAGTGGCTGCTTGGCTGACGCATTACATTTTTATTTTAGGGAGTGGGGTTGGGGGCGTGGTGGGGGAGGGGGGGGGCGGGGTGGGGGAGGGGGGGGGCGTGGTGGGGGAGGGGGAGGGGGGGCGAACTCCGAACTTGCCGGGGTCCAGAGAAACTGCATTATGCCAGTGCCTCTCACTTATCACCAGTTAGTTAGTCTATTGTTGCACAACGTCATTGTTCTAGAGAGTCTGCTGTGTGTACTGTGTTTGTTATTGTTTTCCCCCCCCACTGGGGGGCCGTGTTCCGCTCCGGTGCTACCAGGAGGTGGTACAAAAAGCAGGATGG
>NC_042971.1:63198067-63203067 GCF_901001165.1 Salmo trutta
TAGGCTACCTGCCGCCCCTTGGCCACATGATGATATTGTCTGTTTCCCTAAACAGTGCACTACATTTCACCATGGCCCAGTAGTGTACTATATAGGGAATAGGGTTCCATAGGGCTCTGGTCTAAAGTAGTGCACTATATAGGGAATAGGGTTCCATAGGGTTCTGGTCTAAAGTAGTGCACTATATAGGGAATAGGGTTCCATAGGGCTCTGGTCTAAAGTAGTGCACTATATAGGGAATAGGGTGCCATTTGTCCTCTGCATGAGGCAGTCTGCTGTCCTGTGATCCAGATATAAAGCCTTCAGGAAATTACATTGTAGAAATCAATAGTCATTGTTTCCCAGGACAGGACAGAGCCCATGTGGATGGCACAGTTCCATTTTGATTGGCCAAATACCTTTCACATTTACTCAGACCAGGATGTTATGCAATACCTTGCTTCATAAACTGAAAGTATATTGTACGGGATTACAATTGTTACTCATTCTCTAAGCACACAGTTAGTAATCTACTCAGTGGACTGGTGTTTCTGACAGGATGGTAATGGCTATAGGAAGGTGTCTGCTGGTTTACTGCTTCCTCTCACTGTAACAGGATGAGCCATCCCTTTAAACCTAGTAACAGGATGAGCCATCCCTTTAAACCTCGAAACAGGATGAGCCATCCCTTTAAACCTAGTAACAGGATGAGCCATCCCTTTAAACCTAGAAACAGGATGAGCCATCCCTTTAAACCTAGTAACAGGATGAGCCATCCCTTTAAACCTAGAAACAGGATGAGCCATCCCTTTAAACCTAGTAACAGGATGAGCCATCCCTTTAAACCTAGTAACTGGAGGAGGAGCCATCCTTTTAAACCTAGTAACAGGAGGAGCCATCCCTTTAAACCTAGTAACTGGAGGAGCCATCCCTTTAAACCTAGTAACAGGAGGAGCCATCCCTTTAAACCCAGTAACTGGAGGATGAGCCATCCCTTTAAACCTAGTAACAGGAGGAGCCATCCCTTTTAACCTAGTAACTGGAGGAGGAGCCATCCCTTTAAACCTCATAACAGGATGAGCCATCCCTTTAAACCTAGTAACAGGAGGAGCCATCCCTTTAAACCTAGTAACAGGATGAGCCATCCCTTTAAACCTAGTAACAGTATGAGCCATCCCTTTAAACCCAGTAACGGGAGGAGCCATCCCTTTAAACCTAGTAACAGTATGAGCCATCCCTTTAAACCAAGTAACTGCTGGAGGAGCCATCCCTTTAAACCTAGTAACAGGATGAGCCATCCCTTTAAACCTAGTAACAGGATGAGCCATCCCTTTAAACCCAGTAACTGGAGGAGGAGCCATCCCTTTAAACCTAGTAACAGGATGAGCCATCCCTTTAAACCTAGTAACTGGAGGAGGAGCCATCCCTTTAAACCTAGTAACAGGAGGAGGAGCCATCCCTTTAAACCTAGTAACAGGAGGAGGAGCCATCCCTTTAAACCTAGTAACAGGATGAGCCATCCCTTTAAACCTAGTAACTGGAGGAGGAGCCATCCCTTTAAACCTAGTAACAGGATGAGCCATCCCTTTAAACCTAGTAACAGGAGGAGGAGCCATCCCTTTAAACCTAGTAACAGGAGGAGGAGCCATCCCTTTAAACCTCATAACAGGATGAGCCATCCCTTTAAACCTAGTAACTGGAGGATGAGCCATCCCTTTAAACCTAGTAACTGGAGAATGAGCCATCCCTTTAAACCTAGTAACTGGAGAATGAGCCATCCCTTTAAACCTAGTAACTGGAGGAGGAGCAATCCCTTTAAACCTAGTAACTGGAGGAGGAGCCATCCATTTTAACCTAGTAACTGGAGGAGGAGCCATCCCTTTAAACCTAGTAACAGGAGGAGGAGCCATCCCTTTAAACCTAGTAACAGGAGGAGGAGCCATCCCTTTAAACCTAGTAACAGGAGGAGGAGCCATCCCTTTAAACCTAGTAACAGGAGGAGCCATCCCTTTAAACCTAGTAACAGGATGAGCCATCCCTTTAAACCCAGTAACTGGAGGAGGAGCCATCCCTTTAAACCTAGTAACTGGAGGAGGAGCCATCCCTTTAAACCTAGTAACTGGAGGAGCCATCCCTTTAAACCTAGTAACAGGAGGAGCCATCCCTTTAAACCTAGTAACTGGAGGAGGAGCCATCCCTTTAAACCTAGTAACAGGATGAGCCATCCCTTTAAACCTAGTAACAGGAGGAGGAGCCATCCCTTTAAACCTAGTAACAGGATGAGCCATCCCTTTAAACCTAGTAACAGGAGGAGCCATCCCTTTAAACCTAGTAACAGGATGAGCCATCCCTTTAAACCTAGTAACAGGAGGAGGAGCCATCCCTTTAAACCTACTAACAGGAGGAGGAGCCATCCCTTTAAACCTAGTAACAGGAGGAGCCATCCCTTTAAACCTAGTAACAGGAGGAGCCATCCCTTTAAACCTAGTAACAGGAGGAGCCATCTCTTTAAACCTAGTAACAGGAGGAGCCATCCCTTTAAACCTAGTAACAGGAGGAGCCATCCCTTTAAACCTAGTAACAGGAGGAGGAGCCATCCCTTTAAACCTAGTAACAGGAGGAGCCATCCCTTTAAACCTACTAACAGGAGGAGCCATCCCTTTAAACCTACTAACAGGAGGAGCCATCCCTTTAAACCTAGTAACAGGAGGAGCCATCCCTTTAAACCTAGTAACTGGAGGAGGAGCCATTCCTTTAAACCTAGTAACAGGAGGAGCCATCCCTTTAAACCTAGTAACTGGAGAATGAGCCATCCCTTTAAACCTAGTAACAGGAGGAGCCATCCCTTTAAACCTAGTTCCTGGAGGAGGAGCCATCCCTTTAAACCTCGAAACAGGATTAGCCATCCCTTTAAACCTAGTAACTGGAGGAGGAGCCATCCCTTTAAACCTAGTTCCTGGAGGAGGAGCCATCCCTTTAAACCTAGTTCCTGGAGGAGGAGCCATCCCTTTAAACCTCGAAACAGGATTAGCCATCCCTTTAAACCTAGTAACAGGAGGAGCCATCCCTTTAAACCTAGTTCCTGGTGGATGAGCCATTCTTTGAGATGAGGATGTGCGGGGTGAGGTGGCGGAGGGGGGATGACGGGGATTGAGCGGGGGGGTGAGGATAAGGGCGAACAGTGGACAGGAACACACATATCTTTTATGTCTTCCTGCAAACCTCACCCTGCTCTTCTCAGAAAACAGGTTATGTAATCCCTATTGTCCTAATGTGACTGTTGATGGTAGGAGGAGAGGGACAGGAGGGCTGAGGCTAGGTGAAGGTGGAGCAGAACTGCTTTCAAATACTGCATGAAATCATTAAAAATACTTTATCTGTTCTTGATTTAGTTGGTCTGGCTTAATGGACCAATAAAAATTTCCCCGAACTGCTAAAACCTGTTCATCTGCCACAACAGGCAGGCTAGAGAAAACAATCAAAGTATTTGAAATATGTCTAATAGTTTTTGAACTCAGGTCTGGTTAGGAGGACTGTAAGACTGGAAGAACCCAGGTCTGGTTAGGAGGACTGTAAGACTGGAAGAACCCAGGTCTGGTTAGGAGGACTGTAAGACTGGAAGAAGTCTGTAGGATGTGATCTGGAATGGTTTGAGGTGTTAACAGTGGTGGAAACAGGCTAATGTTCTTTTTGTGTCACTTGTTCAGTTTGATGGCCGTCTGTGGCTGGTTCTAGGAAGAAAATGACTTACTGGTCGATTGTGACGGAGCCCGAGGCATGCTGGCGAGAGGTTCATGTCTGTCTGTGGCTTCATCTGATACAATATCGCCTCTTTCTTAGCCATAGAATTAGAACGAGTAGAACGGATGTCCCCATTGAGGTCAATTATGTCATTATGAGTGGACTAGTGGCCATTTTGAGTGTCCCCGTAGGAGCAAATTCTATTTCTGTAATCTTAGCCAAAACGTCACTGTTATGCTCAAACTCCATGTGTTACCATGGATGACAATTATATCCTCTTATCATAATCTGAAGGTAACTGTACCGTCAATTATATCCTGTTAATAATCTGAAGGTAACTGTACCGTCAATTATATCCTGTTTATAATCTGAAGGTAACTGTACCGTCATTTTTTAAATCTGTATGTGGCTGATATACTGTACATACCACTAGAATGCTGTTTCAGCCAATTAGCATCCAGGATTCAAACTATCCATTTTCTAAAGATAACTGGGTCATCTTTGTTTAACTATAGTGTCTGATGTCCCATCTCTCTGTGTTGGTCAGTGTGATTCACAGTGTTAAAAACAGCATCAGTTAGTCATCTGTTTATAGACCAGACAGAGTAGCTGGGAAGACTGGACAGCAGAATGGAGACTTGGGTGCATCTCATTACTTTTGATCAGAGTCCTTTCGGCCCTAACCTTAGTAGTACACTATATAGGGAATAGGGTTCCATAGGGCTCTGGTCTAAAGTAGTGCACTATATAGGGAATAGGGTTCCATAGGGCTCTGGTCTAAAGTAGTGCACTATATAGGGAATAGGGTTCCATAGGGCTCTGGTCTAAAGTAGTGCACTATATAGGGAATAGGATGCTATTAGGGATACATCCATATCAACCTGCTCCAGGTTTGTGAAGTGTGAGAGAGAGTTGTTCAAGCTACCTCGGTTCGAGTATTAATATCTAAACTTGCGTGTCCATTGGAGCGGTTCCTCATCTCCTGGTGTCTCAGGATTGTTCTGGTCAGATAGAGAGAGTGTTATTTACATGTTCTTTCCGTGGAAGGTGAAGCGACTTTCTCTATCGTCAGTGTCAAGAGTACAGAGACGTGATCGTCACATGACTGCATAAAAGTTTCAGGTTAGGTCCAAGTTGACAAGTTATTCCCTATATAGTGCACTACTTTAGACCAGAGCCCTATGGAACCCTATTCCCTATGTAGTGCACTACTTTAGACCAGAGCCCTATGGAACCCTATTCCCTATGTAGTGCACTACTTTAGACCAGAGCCCTATGGA